>NC_084740.1:4769913-4897413 GCF_033978785.1 Entelurus aequoreus
TTGGAAATAAGAGCTAAAAGGTGATGTCCACGTATGTGGCCACTAAACCTTTAGAGGTTTTAAACATGTATGACAAATAATGATTTGACATTTACTTCAAACATTGTCTCTAAAGTTGTTAAAGGTTGTATTCTCCGGTAGGACGCTGAAAAGTTGAACTCACAAGCTGCTGCGGATGACGAGCTGGACGAGGAGGACGAAGTGGACGAGGACGATCCTCCCAGTTCTGAAAGGCTCCTTCGGTTGGGCGGCATCGGCAATCGGGGTTTGGGGTAGTCGTAGCTGTTGTCCTCGTCCTCCCTGTCCTGGACCGAGTGCTCCCTGGGGCCATTAGTCACAGGCTGAGGGGGCAGCTCGGAATAATCTAGAGAGAAATATGTTAGGACACAGACTGTCATGATCCCACGCAACAGTTTGGATTTTGGTCTTCATTTTCCTGAGTTTGGTATCATTTCCTGTGACGGTGCTCTGGTTTTAGTAGTACTTCCTGTCGGGACTCCTCGTTCTGCTACACTTTCGGCTTACTTTTATGCCAGCGCACCTGTTTTCTATTGGTAATGAAGTCTATTTAGGTTCACCTGATGCTCTTTACCCTTTTGTTTCTGCTGTTTAATCCTTTTAAAATGGGAATTGCACTACTTTTGGAATGTTGCCTGTCGTTCGCAATCATTATGAAAGACATGATGACGGATGGATGTTTTTTTATTGTATTCTAAATATTAAATTAAAGGCCTACTGAAAGCCACTACTACCGACCACGCAGTCTGATAGTTTATATATCAATGATGAAATTTTAACATTGCAACACATGCCAATACGGCCGGGTTAACTTATAAAGTGACATTTAAAACTTCCCGGGAAATATCCGGCTGAAACGTCGCGGTATGATGGCGTATGCGCGTGACGAAGTCCGAGTAACGGAAGTTATGGTACCCCGTAGAATCCTATACAAAAAGCTCTGTTTACATTTCATAATTCCACAGTATTCTGGACATCTTTTGCAATTTTTTTAATAACAGAAGGCTGCAAAGAAGACAGTTGTAGGTGGGATCCGTGTATTAGCAGCGGACTACAGCAACACAACCAGGAGGACTTTGTTGGAGCGCTAGCCGCCGACCTCACCTTGACTTCCTACGTCTACGGGCCGCCAAACGCATCGGGTGAAGTCCTTCGTCCTTCTGCCGATCGCTGGAACGCAGGTGAGCACGGGTGTTGATGAGCAGATGAGGGCTGGCTGGCGTAGGTGGAGAGCTAATGTTTTTAGCATAGCTCTGTGAGGTCCCGTTGCTAAGTTAGCTTCAATGGCGTCGTTAGCACAGCATTGTTAACCTTCGCCAGCCTGGAAAGCATTAACCGTGTATTTACATGTCCACGGTTTAATAGTATTGTTGATTTTCTATCTATCCTTCCAGTCAGGGGTTAATTTTTTTGTTTCTGTATGCAGTTAAAGCACGATGCTATCACGTTAGCTCGTAGCTAAAGCATTTCGCCGATGTATTGTCGTGGAGATAAAAGGCACTGAATGTCCATTTCGCGTTCTCGACTCTCATTTTCAAGAGGATATAGTATCCCAGGTGGTTTAAAATACAAATCCGTGATCCACAATAGAAAAAGGAGAGTGTGGAATCCAATGAGCCAGCTTGTACCTAAGTTACGGTCAGAGCGAAAAAAGATACGTCCATCACTGCCTCTCAAGTCCTTCACTGTAACGTTCCTCATCTACGAATCTTTCATCCTCACTCAAATTAATGGGGTAATCATCACTATCTCGGTCAGAATCTCTCTCGCTCCATTGTAAACAACGGGGAATTGTGAGGAATACTAGCTCCTGTGACGTCACGCTACTTCTGGTACAGGCAAGGCTTTTTTTTATCAGCGAGCAAAAGTTGCGAACTTTATCGTCGATTTTCTCTACTAAATCCTTTCAGCAAAAATATGGCAATATCGCGAAATGATCAAGTATGACACATAGAATGGATCTGCTATCCCCGTTTAAATAAAAAAAAATCATTTCAGTAGGCCTTTAATATTTTTGACTTAATAAATAAAGGGTTTGTATGTTCTCTATATCCAACATTATGTATTATTCTAACTGATCTTCTTTGTAACACGGTTAGCGAATGTAGCGCACATTTGTAGTTATTTCCCCATATTTCTGCACAATAACTCAGATATGGTAACACTAGCAAGCAGTAGAGAATATGAAGGGATTTTTGGCCCAGGACGTGTTTTGTTTTATTCATTATTGAAATGTTTTTTGCCACCTTATGTTGTATGTTTTGTATATGAGATTTTGTTTTATTCATTATTGAAATGTTTTTTGCCACCTTATGTTGTATGTTTTGTATATGAGATTTCCAGTTCATTTGATCATCTATTAATACTCCCAAAAATCTGGTTTCTTTTACCCTTTCTATGTCTACTCCGTCTACCGTATTTCCTTGATTAGCCGCAGGGGCGCTAATTATTTTAAAACCTCTTCTCACTCATGCGCTTACCAAAAGCATGCGGGATGGGCAAGCATGCACTAATTATTTTAAAACCTCTTCTCACTCCGGCGCTTACCTTATCGTGAAAAGCACATTTAATTAAAAAAACGTTATTATGGTCTTACCTTTACTTATAAATGGTGTCCATGTGCAGCTGCTTCTGATCAAATGCAGTCTTCCTTATCTTTCTTCAGTTTTAAAAGTCTCTGGAGATATTCCTCTAATTATTACCTCCTGCTTCGATTGAAAGTCCAGTTTAGAAAACTGTTTTATTTTAGATATGTAATCCTCCATGGTAAAAGTGCAAGCAAACGATCGCTGCTCATGCTTGCTGCTTGTTGTCTTCTTCTGCAGTACCGGTCTTCTGCAGTCCTGGTAGTCGCAAGAAGGATCACTAGCGCCCTCTACCACCAGGAGGCGGGAGTCATTTAATGACTCATATTTGACCCGGCGGAAGTGCCAAGCATGCGCCAATTATTTTGCGAAACGAGTTTGACCCGGCTGTAATTCTAGGCAGGCGAATACTATATTCCCGGCGGCAATTCAAGGAAATACGGTATTTGTATTTGCGTATGATGCTCTTTCCTACTATTACCAAATAGCATTATTTTAGTTTTACTGAGATTCAAAGATAGTCTGTTTTTATCAAACCATCTTTTTAATTTGTTCATTTCTTCTGTTATTATTTGTATTATCTTCTGTGTGTTCTCTCCTGAACAAAACACAGTTGTGTCGTCTGCAAATAAAACTAACTTTAAGTCCTTTGTAACTTTACAAATGTCGTTTATATAAAGATTAAACAATCTTGGTCCCTGCGGTACACCACAGGATATATCTAGCCGTGTTGACATATTTTCACCCATCTTCACATATTGCTTCCTGTTGGTTAGATAGCTTCTTACCCAGTTCAAGACCAACCCTCTGATGCCATATCCTTCTAGTTTTTGTATTAAAATATCATGATTAATTGTGTCAAATGCTTTTGTTAAGTTCATGAATACTGCGGCCGCAAATTCTTTACCATCTATTGCATTGGTAGTTTCCTCTGTTATTTTGATTAATGCTATTGATGTTGAGATATTTGCTCGAAATCCATATTGGTTCTCCACGAGCGTCCCACTTTTGTTAATAAATAAATCTAATCGACTATTGAATAATTTTTCCATGATTTTGGAGAATTGTGGAAGTAATGAAACTGGTTTGTAGTTAGTAAACTGGGGCCGTACTTATCAAGCTTCTTAGAATTACTCCTAAGAAGTCTGCTAAGAGTTGACTTAAGAGTAAATAAATTATTCGCTGAAAGCTGCACTTAAAAGTTAGTTATCAAGCGTCTTACTCACACTTTCAGCGAAGTGTAGGACTGAATCTTAAGTGTCACACTCAGAGCTGAATTACGACATTACTATGTGCCGTAAACGCAATTTTAGGTGACGTCATTTCTGTGTCCATAGAAATGACCAATCACGGAAGGGAATCCGTTGTCTAAGAATAAAGAAATATCTTGGAAATATTTAAGTGGACAATGGGAGTGTATATTTTGACAATAAACTACAAAATAATACAAAACAAACTAGTCCCCGCCGGCACTCACGCTACCGCTCCCTCTCTTCTCTCGCCCACACACTCACTGACGTCACTCACCTCACGGCCACACACATACGCTACTGTCATAACATTTTCTTTCCAATTCATTAATTAGGCAACTAATTTGAAACTGGTGTGGGTGGCTCTATATATACTAGCCCACTGCAGACACATGCAGAAATCAACAAGGAATCGAAAAGTATTAAATCTGTGACAAAAATAATATCCGCTCTGTCTAAACGATACCGTTTGATCAGCTGCTCGTCATCAAAAAAAAAAAAACATTGTTCCGTTCCCTGAACGTTGGCGCACGTCTCTCTCGCCTCAGTGCCATCCCCTGCTGGCAACTCCTAACCACTTAAGACACCTCTGAAGGTCTCTTAAATATCGTGGAGAGTAGGAGTGATTCTTAGACTTAAGAACGTTGATAAAAAGCTTTTATTCTTAAGTTTGAGAGTAGGACTAAATTTCGCAAATTCTCAGGACTTAAGTGTAAAATGGCACTCTAAGAAGCTTGATAAGTACGGCCCCTGGTGTACGTCTCCATTCTTATAAATTGGTACGACTTTTGCGATTTTCAAACCATAACAAAATATATGGATTTTGTTTGTTTTTTTACCTTTAGGGCTCCCGGGGATCATAAAGGGTCTTAGTCATTAAAATGTTAAAAACAAGTCAAATTATTATTTTTTTATTTATATAATGCTTACAGTAAATCTGTACAGTATATCAACTTCAGGTTGATATAAAGTTTAAAAAAAACAAAAAGGTTTTATACCTTTTCTGTCAAAGACAACTTAGTTTTTTATAATAAAACAGAAATATGCAGTATTTCCCCCACTGCCCAAAAAGCAATGTTTGATGTGAAGTAATTAGAGCCTTAAACATCAATAATGCAAGACACCATTGATATTAATTCATTATTATTTTTGAGTAATCACAGTGAAAAGATAAATAAAATCCCATTAAATATACCGTATTTTCCGCACCATAAGGCGCCCCGTGTTATTAGCCGCACGTTTAATGAACGGCATATTTCAAAACTTTGTTTACCTATTAGCCGCCCCGTGCTATTAGCCGCACCTACGCTACGCTAAAGGGAATGTCAACAAAACAGTCAGATAGGTCAGTCAAACTTTAATAATATATTACAAACCAGCGTTCTAACAACTCTGTTCACTCCCAAAATGTAATGTGCAAATGTGCAATCACAAAAATAGTAACACTCAAAATAGTGCAGAGCAATAGCAACATCAATAACTCAACGTTGCTCATACGTTAGTGTCACACAACACACAAAATAAACATTTAAAGCTCACTTTCTGAAGTTATTACTCATCTACAAATCCCTCGAACTCTTCTTCTTCGGTGTGCTTCACTTGTTTTTTGACACCATCGATGATGTGGACGCGCATGCAGTCGTAGATCAACAGGGACGGCGCTGCATGAAAAAAGTCACCCGGTGTCTTCGCGTAAACGTCTATCAACCACTCGCTCATCTTTTCTTCATCCATCCATCCCTTCGAGTTAGCTTTTATGATGACGCCGGCTGGAAAGTTCTCTTTTGGCAAGGTCTTCCTTTTGAATATCACCGTGGGCGGAAGTTTCTGGCCGTTAGCATGGCAAGCTACAACCACAGTAGGACGACTTCTCATTCCCTGTGGTGCGAATATTCACCGTACGTGTTCCCGTTGTATCCACAGTGCGGTTCACAGGAATATCAAAAGCCAGTGGAACCTTGTACGCGTGTCTCTTAGTAGGAGACATTTTGTTGTCTTTACAGAAAAACAAATGAAATTAAATATCCGCGCGCTTCTTCTTCTACGGGGGCGGGTGCTCACCTTGGCGGTTGCTTACAGTAGAAGAAGAAGCGCTTCCTCTTCTATGGGGGCGGTTGCTTACCGTAGAAGAAGAAGCGCTTCCTCTTTTACGGGGAAAAAAGATGGTGGCTGTTTACCGTAGTTGCGAGACCTAAACCTTATGAAAATAAATATGAATATTAATCCATATATAAGGCGCACCGGGTTATTAGCCGCACTGTCTGCTTTTGACAAAAATTGTGGTTTTTAGGTGCGGCTTATGGTGCGGAAAATACGGTATTTGGGATCCAAAAGGTGCCCCACTCAGAAAGTGATACATTTTTATTAGTTTGTTTTTTAACTTTCAACACTTAAGTTACGAGCTCAACTTTAGATACATCTGTCCATTTTACGTTCAAACTATTATTTTGTTTGTTTTATGCTCTTTTGTCAAATAAAATGTTGATGTTTTTGTATGGCAACCACACAATATATGCAATATTTCCCACATAAAACATTTTAAAGTGAAATATTTGAAATAATTGGAGCTTTGAATAGGTCAATAATTCATTATAACATTGATTTTTCTTTTTTTTTTTTGGAGCAATGGCAAAAAAAAGAAAAAAGAAACAGCCTGCATGGCAGCTTTGTGTCAACATTGCAACTTTTTCTAGTTAAATTTCACCTCATTCCACTTTTTTAAATGTTTTTTTAATTTTTGCAATAGCATTTCCAGAATGTGTGGCGGGCCGGTAAACAATTAGCTGCGGGCCGCAAATGGCCCCCGGGCCGCACTTTGGACACCCCTGGCTTAAAATGATCAAAATGCATGAATGCTAAATGTTATTATGAATGTGCCTGTTACTACATTAAATATATACTTACATCATGTTTATACAACTTTTTATGGAGGTGAGGGGATTTTTTTTATGGGCAGAATTGAGCAGACTTTTGATCCCATTTATTGAATATTTACAATTAATTTTAAAAAATGAGTCATTCTTCATCTAAATGGGAATATATGAACATCCTAGCAGTCGGCATCCCAATGACAGCAGACCTTGTACAGTAAGTGATGTTTTATTATGTTTGTTGGCTCTCGTGTAAAAATCAGTGATTAAAAAAAAAAGCAAACATTGTGATATGTTTTTTAAATAAATGTTAAAAATGCATGAATGCTAAATGTTGAATGTGCCTGTTACTACATTAAATATATACTTACATCATGTTTATACAACTTTTTATGGAGGTGAGGGGATTTTTTTAAGGGCAGAATTGAGCAGACTTTTGATCCCATTTATTGAACATTTAGAATTAATTTTAAAAAATGAGTCATTCTTCATCTAAATGGGAATATATGAACATCCTAGCAGTCGGCATCCCAATGACAGCAGACCTTGTACAGTAAGTGATGTTTTCTTATTATGTTTGTAAAAATTTGTGATAAAAAAGCAAACATTGTGATGTTTTTTAAATAAATGTGCCGCGTGTGCTTAAAATGCATGAATGCTAAATGTTATTATGAATGTGCCTGTTACTACATTAAATATATACTTACATCATGTTTACAAAACCTTTCATGGAGGTGAGGGGATTTTTTTAAGGGCAGAATTGAGCAGACTTTTGATCCCATTTATTGAATATTTACAATTAATTTAAAAAAATGAGTCATTCTTCATCTAAATGGGAATATATGAACAGCCTAGCAGTCGGCATTCCAATGACAGCAGACCTTGTACAGTAAGTGATGTTTTATTATGTTTGTTGGCTCTCGTGTAAAAATCAGTGATTAAAAAAAAAGCAAACATTGTGATATGTTTTTTAAATAAATGTTAAAAATGCATGAATGCTAAATGTTGAATGTGCCTGTTACTACATTAAATATATACTTACATCATGTTTAGAAAACCTTTTATGGAGGTGAGGGGATTTTTTTAAGGGCAGAATTGAGCAGACTTTTATCCCATTTATTGAATATTTAGAATGCATTAAAAAAAAACCTTGTCATGTCACTCAATGATTGTGAACGACAGGCAAGATTCCCCCAAAAATGCAGTTCCTTTTCAAGTCTAATACTTATTGTATTAGACCGGTCTCTCCATCTTGTGCCCACGTGACATAGCTAGCAGTCAAATAGATTTGTACCTGAATCCCCGGCTGGCTCCGGCCCAGCCTGGATGTTGTACATGGCCTCGTACATTGGCGGGCCGTCCTCCGTGTCAGTCAGCGTGGACCTGCAAAAAAGAAAACCGTGCGTGACGCATTTTGGGCGGCGTTTCTTTAATCAACCACAGCTTCAGGAGGCTTCTTGCGCGGTCAGACCATTCATATTTTTAGTCTGATTAATCGCAAGTTTAATTTGGAGTGCATATTTATTTTTAAATCTATACTAATCATGTTTCGTTTTGCATGAACAAAGAGACTCAGAAAATATGCACTTAGTGTTTATTAAAAACCTTTAAAATGCTCATGGTCATGTTACTTGTTTTTCTAAACAAACATTTATCCACATTAATGTGCACTTCTGTTATTAATGTGCTATTTTATGATGGAAGTGATTCTCTTCTGCAGATGGTGTAGAGCAGGGGTCAGCAACCTTTTTGAAAGCAAGAGCTACTTCTTGGGTAGTGATTAATGCGAAGAGCTACCAGTTTGATACACACTTAAATAAATTGCCAGAAATAGGCAATTTGCTCAATTTACTCAATTTACCTTTAACTCTGTTATTATTAATAATTAGTGATATTTACACTTAATTGAACGGTTTAAAAGAGGAGAAAACACGAAAAAAATGACAATTAAATTTTGAAACATAGTTTATCTTCAATTTCGACTCTTTAAAATTCAATATTCAACCGAAAAAAAGAAGAGAAAAACTAGCTAATTCGAATCTTTTTGAAAAAATTTAAAAAAGAATTTATGGAACATCGTTAGTAATTTTTCCTGATTAAGATTAATTTTAGAATTTTGATGACATGTTTTAAATAGGTTAAAATCCAATCTGCACTTTGTTAGAATATATAACAAATTGGACCAAGCTATATTTCTAACAAAGACAAATCATGATTTCTTCCAAAACAATTTTTTTTTTTTAAAAATCAAAAAACCTTGAAATAAGATTTAAATTTGATTCTACAGATTTTCTAGATTTGCCAGAATACATTTTTTTGAATTTGAATCATAATAAGTTTGAAGAAATATTTCACAAATATTCTTTGTCAAAAAAACAGAAGCTAAAATGAAGAATTCAATTAAAATGTTTTTATTATTCTTTACAATAAAAACAATAAATTTACTTGAACGTTGATTTAAATTGTCAGTAAAGAAGAGGAAGGAATTTAAAAGGTAAAAAGGTATATGTGTTTAAAAATCCTAAAATCATTTTTAAGGTTGTATTTTTTCTCTAAAATTGTCTTTCTGAAAGTTATAAGAAGCAAAGTAAAAAAATTCATGAATTTATTTAAACAAGTGAAGACCAAGTCTTTAAAATATTTTCTTGGATTTTCCAATTCTATTTGAGTTTTGTCTCTCTCAGAATTACAAATGTCGAGCAAAGCGAGACCAGCTTGCTAGTAAATAAATACAATTTAAAAAATAGAGGCAGCTCACTGGTAAGTGCTGCTATTTGAGCTATTTTTAGAACAGGCCAGCGGGCTACTCATCTGGTCCTTACGGGCACCGCGTTGGTGACCCCTGGTGTATAGAGTTAATTGTTAATTGGTTACGGACATGACTGCCATGAATTCATTTCTGCGAAGTAGGAATAATCAACATAAAATCCAATATTTTTTTTATCGCTAGACAATAACAAAAAGCTGTTCACGACTTCCTAAAAACGTTATTTTCAGCATTACGAGAGTCCTCTGGAAATTAAACAACATCTTTTAGTTACCTTTACACCCTTTGTAACCAATATAGTAATGTTGCCAGAAATTAAGCCAATCAGTGGCCACGATACTGAGCAGCGCGCTTTGTTTGGTTTGGTCGCCTCTAGTGCTAATGTAGTATTCACATTTGTAGTTTATTTACACCTAAAACTGCTTCATTTAAAGCCGAAAAAAATGTAGCATAAGCTTTGAACTGTTTTTGTTTTTCATTTGAAATAATCTGCAATGTGGTAAAGCTGCAATATTTATCATCAAATGATATCATGACATACAGTATACACTACCGTTCAAAAGCTTGGGGTCACCCAAACAATTTAGTGGAATAGCCTTCATTTCTAAGAACAAGAATAGACTGTCGAGTTTCAGATGAAAGTTCTCTTTTTCTGGCCATTTTGAGCGTTTAATTGACCAATTGATCAATTGTGCTGAAGTTGTACTTTTCTATCTGTGCAAAGGGACAACTTGCAATCCTGGATTGCGAGTCGTCTCGTATCAGTGTTTGTGTCCAGACCCGGCCTGCTGACTGCCAAGGGCGAACATCGAGTGCCTTGACGCAGACAAAGCAGAGACAGGCCGATATCACGAGTGTCAGCACATTTGCATTTCATGAATAGTCATATATTGTGTCTAACTGGGGCTGCTGAGATGACCCCCCTTCCTTCAGCAGCAGCCTCGGTGATGTAACCAGGGACCTCCCGAATAAATAGAGGAGAACGTGGGCTGGACTTTAGAGCGTAGGTTGTTTCTGTAACTAAGAGCGTAGGTTGTTTCTGTAACTAGAGAACAGCCCAAAACGTCTCTTCTCATTGAGCCAAATTCAACTCTGTCTCTGCATGATTCCTTGCTTCTTGTCTGTTTAATAGATGTCATCAGTGTTTGAACCTGACAGATCACATTTCACATTATAGTTGAAGACTCACGGCGGGGGAAGACACTCAAGTGTCCACTCAAGATAAGATCACTTGTGCAATTACGCTGGGAACCTGTGTAGGCGCTGTTTTGATTAGCCACCTAGTTAAAATGAGATACCGTATTTCCTTGATTAGCCGCAGGGGCGCTAATTCATTTAAAACCTCTTCTCACTCATGCGCTTACCAAAAGCATGCGGGATGGGCAAGCATGCGCTTACCTTATCGTGAAAAGCACATTTAATTAAAAAAAACGTTATTGTGGTCTTACCTTTACTTATAAATGGTGTCCATGTGCAGCTGCTTCTGATCAAAGGCAGTCTTCCTTATCTTTCTTCAGTTTTAAAAGTCTCTGGAGATATTCCTTTAATTATTACCTCCTGCTTCGATTGAAAGTCCTGTTTGGTAAAAGTGCAAGCAAACGATCGCTGCTCATGCTTGCTGTCTTCTTCTGCAGTACCGGTCTTCTGCAGTACTGGCAGTCGCAAGAAGGATCACTAGCGCCCTCTACCACCAGGAGGCGGGAGTCATTTAATGACTCATATTTGACCCGGCGGCAGTGCCAATCGTGCGCTAATTATTTTGCGAAATGAGTTTGACCCGGCTGTAATTCTAGGCAGGCGAATACTATATTCCCGGCGGCAATTCAAGGAAATACGGTACACGGATATAAGACTCCCGTAGGTGGAAAGAGGCGGCGCCTTGTGTTGGCATCTGGAGGACATACCTAGGCTGAGGCTGTAGGGGTCTCTGGATTGGAGGGTTCTCTCCTATCGGCAGCGTAGTGATGGGCAGCAGGAGGGGGCGAGAGGATGGGATCATGTAGTCGGACTCTTCGTCACTGTCGTGGGCCTCCTCGGCTGCTAGTGGCCTTAGTGCTGAAGGCGGCCTGGGAAGCAAGTTCAAATATTTTCTTTTTAATTGAGATTCAAAACCAGAATCTTCTTGCAGCAAGGCTGCAGTGCTCATCACTGATACATGCTGTCCTCTAACATATGAATCCAAATACCTGCTTGCCAGGGAGTAGATGGCATTGGCAGAAGATGACGGCTTGACTTTGGGGTTGTCGTAGTCCTGACCGACCACCGACGAAAAGTTCTAAAAGGGAAGGAACACCAAGAAAAGGGACCAGAATCAACGACAGATTGTGACATAAAATAAAACAGGTTAAAAGTGTGGGTTTGGTTTGCTTCATGCTGACCAGCTGATGGTCCAAACTCATGGAGTTGTTTTTCTGTGGGTCCGTGCGCATGTCCAGAGCCGAGGGCAGGGCCAGAGGGAGGGAGTGTCGGTTGGAGAGCTCCCTGACACCTGCACGAAGATCCACAATAGAGACTTGACTGGACAAAGAAGAGGAGGCGGATGACGAGGAGGAGGAGGAAGTCAGGGCTTTTAGGACGGGCCGGGAGCTCCAGTCGGCAGGCGGCCGGTTCGGGGGCGCCGGCGGGAGTTCGCAGGGCGTGCACGGCAAGGGCCGCCGCTGCACGCGTGCCTCCGAGCACGGCATGGCTGAGTGAGGGCGGTCGGGGGGCGGGGGAGGGGGGAGATCCCTCAGCGCTGGGGGGAGAGGGAGTGGCTTGTCTTTGTGATGAGACGCTACCTAGAGACAAGAGCCCAATGGGTTAGTTGGAAGTGAAGTGAAGTGAAGTGAATTACATTTATATAGCGCTTTTTCTCAAGTGACTCAAAGCGCTTTACATTGTGAAACCCAATATCTAAGTTACATTTAAACCAGTGTGGGTGGCACTGGGAGCAGGTGGGTAAAGTGTCTTGCCCAAGGACACAACGGCAGTGACTAGGATGGCGGAAGCGGGAATTGAACCTGCAACCCTCAAGTTGCTGGCACGGCCCCTCTACCAACCGAGCTATACCGCCCCAAGAAGCAGAGACGCTGTTCAACTCATGTTAAACCTCGTTTTTTAACTTTGACTTGGGAGTGCATAAGGAAGGGAAAAGGAAAATATATCTATCTGACCACATGGCCAAGAAAATTGCACAGCTTCGCCGCCAAAAACCAATGTTCTAATAGAGGTAACTTCTCAGCCAGCATGAGTTTGTACTAGAATAATTATGTATCTATTATCACACTACTCTTATGCTTAAAGGCCTATCCTAGATGGATAGCAGACACGCTATCCGACGCTAGCCGCCGACCGCACGGATGATCGGGTGAAGTCCTTCGTCGCTCCGTCGATCGCTGGAACGCAGGTGAGCACGGGTGTTGAGCAGATGAGGGCTGGCTGGCGTAGGTGGATAGCTAATGTTTTTAGCATAGCTCTGTGAGGTCCCGTTGCCAAGTTAGCTCCACATAATAGTGAGAGTCCAGTCCATAGTGGATCTAACATAATAGTGAGAGTCCAGTCCATAGTGGATCTAACATAATAGTGTGAGAGTCCAGTCCATAGTGGATCTAACATAATAGTGTGAGAGTCCAGTCCATAGTGGATCTAACATAATAGTGAGAGTCCAGTCCATAGTGGATCTAACATAATAGTGAGAGTCCAGTCCATAGTGGATCTAACATAATAGTGTGAGAGTCCAGTCCTTAGTGGATCTAACATAATAGTGTGTGAGTCCAGTCCATAGTGGATCTAACATAAGTGAGAGTCCAGTCCATAGTGGATCTAACATAATAGTGTGAGAGTCCAGTCCATAGTGGATCTAACATAATAGTGAGAGTCCAGTCCATAGTGGATCTAACATAATAGTGTGTGAGTCCAGTCCATAGTGGATCTAACATAATAGTGAGAGTCCAGTCCATAGTGGATCTAACATAATAGTGTGAGAGTCCAGTCCATAGTGGATCTAACATAATAGTGAGAGTCCAGTCCATAGTGGATCTAACATAATAGTGAGAGTCCAGTCCATAGTGGATCTAACATAATAGTGAGAGTCCAGTCCATAGTGGATCTAACATAATAGTGAGAGTCCAGTCCATAGTGGATCTAACATAATAGTGAGAGTCCAGTCCATAGTGGATCTAACACAGGGGTGCTCATTACGTCGATCGCGAGCTACCGGTCGATCGCGGAGGGTGTGTCAGTCGATCGCCAGCCAGGCATTAAAAAAATAGTCCTAAAAATGAGCGATCATAAATCTTCACTATGACGTCACTTTCGTCACTTGATTGACATTCACGGCACCTCGAGGGTCTTCTGAGATGACGCTGGCTGCTGCCAGATCATTATTAAGAGAAAATTACCGACAGGAAGGCGAGAAACACTTTTTATTTCAACAGACTCTGGCGCCGTACCTGTGGTCAAAACTCCAAAGACCGACAGCACAGTTGCACAATAAAAGCTCTGCTTCATCCTGCCTGCGCTAACAAAATAAAGAGTGCACAAGCTAGCAAGCTACGGAGTTTGCCGCCAACGTATTTCTTGTAAAGTGTATACAAAGGAGTACGGAAGCTGGACAAATAAGATGCCAAAAAGCAACCACTTTCATGTGGTATTGGACAGAAAGGAGGACTTTTTTTCTCCTCCTTTTGAAAATGCGGACGTTATCAGCACCACTGTCTGATTCCTATCAATGCAAGTCATCACAATCAGGTAATACACCAACTTATATTCTTGTCTTCATGAAAGAAAGGAATCTATATGTGTTAAACATGCTTGTATTATCATTAAACACCTTTAACTTGTTAACAATATTAACTATATGTGTTAAACATGCTTGTATTATCATTAAACACCTTTAACTTGTTAACAATATTAACTATATGTGTTAAACATGCTTGTATTGTCATTAAACACCTTTAACTTGTTAACAATATTAACTATATGTGTTAAACATGCTTGCATTATCTTTAAACACCTTTAACTTGTTAACAATATTAACTATATGTGTTAAACATGCTTGCATTATCTTTAAACACCTTTAACTTGTTAACAATATTAACTATATGCGTTAAACATGCTTGCATTATCTTTAAACACCTTTAACTTGTTAACAATATTAACTACGGTATATGTATTAAACATTCTTGTATTATCATTAAACACCTTTAACTTGTTAACAATATTAACTATATGTGTTAAACATGCTTGTATTATCATTAAACACCTTTAACTTATCAACAATATTAACTATATGTGTTAAGCATGCTTGTATTATCTTTAAACACCTTTAATTTATTAACAATATTAACTATATGTGTTAAACATGCTTGTGTTATCATTAAACACCTTTAACTTGTTGACAAAAACATATCTTTCATAAAGAAGTAGATATAAATTATATATATGAAAGAGGTAGATCCCCACGACTTGATCAATTGAAAAGTAGCTCGCCTGCAGAAAAAGTGTGGGCACCCCTGATCTAACATAATAGTGAGAGTTGATGATGAATGAACAAAAATGTGCCTTGGCTCCAAAAAGGTTGAAAAAGACTGGCATAAAAATTATGCTTCTAAAAAATACTGCTCAGTTTTGACAACTTACATGCAGTTTCTTCCACCAAGCTTGCCATATAGTCATAGATGTTTGATCTTACACCGGCTATCTACACTCAATTCTTCCTTTTAGACCAGGAGTCACCAACCTTTTTGAAAGCAAGAGCTACTTCTTGGGTGCTGATTAATGCGAAGGGCTACCAGTTTGATACACACTTAAATAAATTGCCAGAAATAGCCAATTTGCTCAATTTACCTTTAACTCTATGTTATTATTAATAATTAATGATATTTACACTTAATTGAACGGTTTAAAAGAGGAGAAAACACGAACAAAATGACAATTAAATTTTGAAACATAGTTTATCTTCAATTTCGACTCTTTAAAATTCAAAATTCAACCGAAAAAAAGAAGAGAAAAACTTAAAAAAAGAATATATGGAACATCATTAGTAATTTTTCCTGATTAAGATAATTTTTGAATTTTGATTAAATAGGTTAAAATCCAATCTACACTTTGTTAGAATATATAACAAATTGGACCAAGCTATATTTCTAACAAAGACAAATCATTATTTCTTCTAGATTTTCCAGAACAAAATTTTTTAAAGAAATTCAAAAGACTTTGAAATAAGATTTAAATTTGATTCTACAGATTTTCTAGATTTGCCAGAATAATTTTTTTGAATTTTAATCATAATAAGTTTGAAGAAATATTTCACAAATATTCTTCGTCGAAAAAACAGAAGCTAAAATGAAGAATTAAATCAAAATGTATTTATTATTCTTTACACTAAAAAAATACATTTACTTGAACATTGATTTAAATTGTCAGGAAAGAAGAGGAAGGAATTTAAAAAGTAAAAAGGTATATGTGTTTAAAAATCCTAAAATCATTTTTAAGGTTGTATTTTTTTCTCTAAAATTGTCTTTCTGAAAGTTATAAGAAGCAAAGTAAAAAAATTAATGAATTTATTTAAACAAGTGAAGACCAAGTCTTTAAAATATTTTCTTGGATTTTCAAATTCTATTTGAGTTTTGTCTCTCTTAGAATTAAAAATGTCGGGCAAAGCGAGACCAGCTTGCTAGTAAATAAATAACATTTAAAAAATAGAGGCAGCTCACTGGTAAGTGCTGCTATTTGAGCTATTTTTAGAACAGGCCGGCGGGCTACTCATCTGGTCCTTACCGGCTACCTGGTCCACCGGGCACCGTGTTGGTGACCCCTGTTTTAGACCAATTACATTTTGGACAATGTAGTTATTTCAATCAATCAATCAATCAATGTTTATTTATATAGCCCTAAATCACAAGTGTCTCAAAGGGCTGTACAAGCCACAACGACATCCTCGGTACAGAGCCCACATACATATTTATGAACTAACAGAAGCCATGGAAGTTCAGTATGGTTAATATATGAAGCAGCAGTTTGTGCACCATGTGGGAAAGTGTCAGCCTGTTTGCATGAACAACTGCCACACAGGAACAGAACGCGCCCACTTCCTCTACACTTACTGATGTCATTGGTTAGCTTAAACCTTTGCAATATGAGTCATTTCCTGAACACTTACTATCTCTGTCTGCCATACTTACAAGTATAATGGGGGGGGGGGTCAAACGGTTGGGCATGAATTATTTTTTCCAAACAATATTATTAAAAGGATTTGCATTTTGAATGTTTACTGTGACTTTCCATAGATCTTAAGTACAGTAACTTAGTGGTTGAGACTGAATAGTTGTTGAGGCTGAATCAAGAACCGCATTGGCCTGCTGGACTCACCTTATTAGTGACTCCAGGACTGGAAGCGCCAGGCAGGCTGGGGGGTCTGTGTGTAAGCAGGTCTAGTCTGGGCGGCACAGGTGGAAGGGAGGAGTGAGGAGCTATGGACATTGGCGATGGGGGGCGTTCTACCTGCAGCATACAGAACATTAGAAGGTCAACATCATGGAGAACACAAATTTCATAACACTGCGAGACAGAAAAAAACAGTTACCGCTTCCTCAAAGTGGATGACAGGACATAAAACTACAGTTCTCTTTATATATGTAAGTTTGTACAATTTCTGGTAAATGCCAGCGGTGTGGACTCGAGTCACAAGACTTGGACTCGAATCATGAGTTTGATGACTTGCAACTCGACTTAGACTTTAAAGGCCTACTAAAAGCCACTACTAGCGACCACGCAGTCTGATAGTTTATATATCAATGATGAAATCTTAACATTGCAACACATGCCAATACGGCCGGGTTAACTTATAAAGTGACATTTTAAATTTCCCGCCAAACTTCCGGTTGAAAACGTCTATGTATGATGACGTATGCGCGTGACGTTGATGGTTGAAACGGAAGTATTCGGACACCATTGTATCCCATACAAAAAGCTCGGTTTTCATCGCAAAATTCCACAGTATTCTGGACATCTGTGTTGGTGAATCTTTTGCAATTTGTTTAATGAACAATGAAGACTGCAAAGAAGAAAGCTGTAGGTGGGATCGGTGTATTAGCGGCTGGCTGCAGCAACACAACCAGGAGGACTTTGAGTTGGATAGCAGACACGCTATCCGACGCTAGCCGCCGACCGCATCGATGATCGGGTGAAGTCCTTCGTCGCTCCGTCGATCGCTGGAACGCAGGTGAGCACGGGTGTTGATGAGCAGATGAGGGCTGGCTGGCGTAGGTGGAGAGCTAATGTTTTTAGCATAGCTCTGTGAGGTCCCGTTGCTAAGTTAGCTTCAATGGCGTCGTTAGCAACAGCATTGTTAAGCTTCGCCAGGCTGGAAAGCATTAACCGTGTAGTTACATGTCCATGGTTTAATAGTATTGTTGATCTTCTGTCTATCCTTCCAGTCAGGGATTTATTTATTTTGTTTCTATCTGCAGTTAAGCCCGATGCTATCACGTTAGCTCCGTAGCTAAAGTGCTTCGCCGATGTATTGTCGTGGGGATAAAAGTCACTGTGAATGTCCATTTCGCGTTCTCGACTCTCATTTTCAAGAGGATATAGTATCCCAGGTGGTTTAAAATACAAATCCGTGATCCACAATAGAAAAAGGAGAAAGTGTGAAATCTAATGAGCCAGCTTGTACCTAAGTTACGGTCAGAGCGAAAAAAGATACACCCTGCACTGCACTCTAGTCCTTCACTCTCACATTCCTCATCCACGAATATTTCATCCTGGCTCAAATTAATGGGGTAATCGTCGCTTTCTCGGTCCAAATCGCTCTCGCTGCTGGTGTAAACAATGGGGAAATGTGAGGAGCTGTCACGCCAAATTTCTTCCCTCTACAAAAACCTTCCCTCCCCCATTTACTTCCGTGGTCATGTTTCCTCTTACGTCATTGACAGCGATCGATAGCACTTCGTCGCTGGAAGGATACTTCGTCTTTGACAGCTGCTGGACTCTGAAGAAATCGATTATTTTTTTTTTTTTTTTTACAGGCGCGAAACAGGACAGTCGCGTGCAGGTTAAGGACCCCCGGCAACTTTGTGATTTTATTGGACGCAGCCCCGGAAGTAAATGGGGGAGGGAAGGTTTTTGTAGAGGGAAGAAATTTGGCGTGACAGAGCCCTTCAACCTGTGACGTCACGCTACTTCCGGTACAGGCGAGGCTTTTTTTATCAGCGACCAAAAGTTGCGAACTTTATCGTCGATGTTCTCTACTAAATCCTTTCAGCAAAAATATGGCAATATCGCGAAATGATCAAGTATGACACATAGAATGGATCTGCTATCCCCGTTTAAAAAAAAGAAATTCATTTCAGTAGGCCTTTAACATCAATGACTTGTGGCTTCACTTGGACTTGAGCCTTTTGACTTGACAAGACTTGCTACTTTCCCCAAAACCCAAAGATTAAAAAGTTATTCAGGAGCGCTCCGTATCTTTCATTGTGTACGTGTGTGTCTGTCGGCGTGTGTGCTCAGTACAACATCCAATCAAATTACATCCACGTTGTTTTCACCCCACAGCATTCATCCAATCAAATTGCAGGACAACCAACGAAGAAGAGCTGTCAAACAACGCGGCAGTGAGAAAAAATTATATATATAATATAAAATATAAAAACTACGACTTGGGTCAACAAAAAAGGAATTGCAGTATACAAAACATGCGGTTCGAAGATTACAGACGGAGAAGCAACAACTTCCAACTTCGTTCGACATTTGAAGTTGCACAAAGAAGGGTAAGTTTTGAATGTAAGCTAACGTTTATTGGCTAAGTAACGTAACTTTTATTTGCCATGTAGTTAAATCAGTGAGGCTGTAAACTCACTGCTAACGTCATTGCAAACACGGCAATCTGTTGCGTCCACTGCAGTTCGCTACCTTATTCATACTTTTTGTCAAGGGATTTTTTTTAAGCAGGGTTGCATGAGGTACCTACACTTAACGTTACGTTAGTCCATGTATCACACACAGTAACTTAACGTTTGTCCAGTGTTTCCCACACATTCATTTATTTGTGGCGGCCCGCCACGAAAGAATTACGTCCGCCACAAATAATTATTTTTTTTGTCCTGTCCAGCTTCTCAGGCAAATCATATAGTTGATGTAGATGCCCATATAGGCTGTTCAGATTTACTTTACAAAAGAGAAGTGTAGGATACTTCTCTTGTTGCCTTATTTGTATTTGACCACTACTGTTTTCTGTTTATTTGTTACTGACTGTGGCAGGACACCTCTGCCTCTGTTTCACTTTATGTTGCTGGTAAATAATATGGTTGTAGTAGTAGGCTAAAGTTAAATTATTTAGTATGCACTAATTAAAGGGGCAGAGCTTTAAGAGACATTTTAACTTTTATATTTGATAAGATATATTTTTTGTAAGAACCACAATTAATAAATATATTTCAGTGAATAACTTATTGTTCAAATCTGTATATAAATATGTACATAAAGTGTTGTAATTATATTGTAAAATGGATGTTTAAAACAAAACTGTTATTATTAATTAGTAAGTATACATTTTTTGAGCCTTTTTAGAGAAAATCATATCATTGTAGTAAATTATGCAAATTACTCGATGATGTCATGGTGATCACGCCCATAACCACACCCCCACCGCCACAGGTATCTTGGCAGTTTATGGGAAACACTGTTGTCCATGTATCACACACAGTAACGTGACGTTAGACGGCGGTCAGCAGCACCGCGTATTTTAGCCACCTACAAAAAGACAAACATAAGTCAAATAAAGGTCAGTTAAAATGTATACTATATTAAGAATATGTGTACATATTGCATAGGGCCCTGACATCTAAAAAGTACAACTCTGTTCATTGTTATGTTCATGTATTTCTTATGTTTTTCATGTGTACGCACACATCAACACACATACAGTATGAGATGAGATCAACGAGATAAGGATAGAAACTGCAGTGGAACTAGTTACAATGCAATATGCCATGGAAATACAATGTTAAAGGCCTACTGAAATGAATTTTTTTTATTTAAACGGGGATAGCAGATCCATTCTATGTGTCATACTTGATCATTTCGCGATATTGCCATATTTTTGCTGAAAGGATTTAGTAGAGAACATCGACGATAAAGTTTTGGTCGCTGATTAAAAAAAAGCCTTGCCTGTACCGGAAGTAGCGTGACGTCACAGGTTGAAAGGCTCCTCACATTTCCCCATTGTTTACACCAGCAGCGAGAGAGATTCGGACCGAGAAAGCGATGATTACCCCATTAATTTGAGCGAGGATGAAAGATTTGTGGATGAGGGACGTGAGAGTGAAGGACTAGCGTGCAGTGCAGGGCGTATCTTTTTTCGCTCTGACCGTAACTTAGGTACAAGCTGGCTCATTGGATTCCACACTCTCTCCTTTTTCTATTGTGGATCACGGATTTGTATTTTAAACCACCTGGGATACTATATCCTCTTGAAAATGAGAGTCGAGAACGCGAAATGGACATTCACAGTGACTTTTATCTCCACGACAATACATCGGCGAAGCTGTTTAGCTACGGAGCTAACGTGATAGCATCGGGCTTAAATGCAGATAGAAACAAAATAAATAACCTCTGACTGGAAGGATAGACAGAAGATCAACAATACTATTAAACCATGGACATGTAACTACACGGTTAATGCTTTCCAGCCTGGCGAAGCTTAACAATGCTGTTGCTAACGACGCCATTGAAGCTAACTTAGCTACGGGACCTCGTCAGAGCTATGATAAAAACATTAGCGCTCCACCTACTCCAGCCAGCCCTCATCTGCTCATCAACACCCGTGCTCACCTGCGTTCCAGCGATCGACGGAGCGACGAAGGACTTCACCCGATCATAGATGTGGTCGGCGGCTAGCATCGGATAGCGCGTCTGCTATCCATCTCAAAGTCCTCCTGGTTGTGTTGCTGCAGCCTGCCGCTAATACACCGATCCCACCTACAGCTTTCTTCTTTGCAGTCTTCATTGTTCATTAAACAAATTGCAAAAGATTCACCAACACAGATGTCCAGAATACTGTGGAATTTTGCGATGAAATCAGAGCTTTTTGTATTGGATACAATGTGTCCGAATACTTCCGTTTCAACCATTGACGTCACGCGCATACGTCATCATACATAGACGTTTTCAACCGGAAGTTTAGCGGGAAATTTAAAATTGTACTTTATAAGTTAACCCGGCCGTATTGGCATGTGTTGCAATGTTAAGATTTCATCATTGATATATAAACTATCAGACTGCGTGGTCGCTAGTAGTGGCTTTCAGTAGGCCTTTAACACTTCTGTGCAAATAAGTACAGTTGCACTAGTTTTTTCAAATGTGTTTATTCTGTAAAGGAATGAGTTAAATGTTTAAAATGACTGGCTAATAGTGCTATTATGAAGTGCAATGTCAGCACTATTTTTTTTCCCTGCAATTTCAAATGCACTTGTTTTAATAAATAAATACAGCGTTTTAAAAGCATACACAATCTGCGTAAATATATCAGTCTGTGGTTCAAAAGACTTGAAAGGACTCGAGACTCAAAATGCAGGACTTGGGACTTGACTTGAGACTTTCCAGTCTTGACTTTGGACTTGACTCGAGACTTGCCTGTCTTGACTCGGGACTTGAGGGCAAAGACTTGAGACTTACTAATGACTTGCAAAACCATGGCTTGGTCCCACCTCTGGTAAATGCCAATGTACATTATAATATTGCAGCATGGTTACAATGTCATTCAGAAGAGCTGCCTGTGTAGTAGGGAGGAAAGCGGCATCCAAATATTTATCCCTGCCTAGACCAACTTTATTGTCCAAGATGTGTAATGTGTTGAAACTTTGGGATAAGTGTGGATTTTTCTGAGGATGTAATGGAACAACTGTGACTCACTTTGCGTCAACACGCCAAACATATGGAAAAAAGAGAAAGTTGACCACATTTAAGTGTGTTTATCTTGCACACCTCCACTGTGTAAAATGCCGCTATGCAGAGGCACATAAAGTATGTGAGGAGCCATATGTGGGCTCTGTACCGAGGATGTCGTTGTGGCTTGTGCAGCCCTTTGAGACACTTGTGATTTAGGGCTATATAAATAAACATTGATTGATTGATTGATATGTAATCAAGTGACTGGCACAAAAAGAAACCATGACAGAGATGAAAGACTTCAGATAGGAATTGTGAGTTTTAGGTGATGTAAAAAGGGTCAGAAACATCCTTCAGGTGCTCCTCAGAGGAACAAACCTTCAGAGCAGGGGTGTCCAAAGTGCGGCCCGGGGGCCATTTGCGGCCCGCAGCTAATTGTTTACCGGCCCGCCACACATTCTGCAAAAATTACTAAATTAATAATATTGCAAAAATTTAAAAAAAAAACATTTCAAAAAAGTGGAATGAGGTGAAATCTAACAAGAAAAAGTTGCAATGTTGACACAAAGCTGCCATGCAGGCTGTTTTTTTCTTTTCTTTTTGTTTATTTTTTATTTATTTTGCCATTGCTAAAAAAAAAAAAAAAAAAAAAATCTATGTTATAATGAATTATTACTTAAAAAATATCACTTTAAAAAATTTTTTATGTGGAAAAAATATTGCATATATTGTGTGGCTGCCATATAAAAACATCAAAGTTTTATTTGACAAAAGAGCATAAAACAAACAAAATGATAGTTCAAACGTAAAATGGACAGATATATCTGAAGTTGATCTCGTAATTTAAGTGTTAAAAGTAAAAAAAAATAAAATAAAAATGTATCACTTTATGAGTGGCGGACCTTTTGGATCCCAAATATATTTAGTAGGATTTTATTTAACTTTTCACTGTGATTACTCAACAATATTCAATTAAATTTCAGTTTTACTATAAAAAACAAAGTTGTCTTTGACAGAAAACCTTTTTTTTTTTTTTTTTTTACTTTATATCAACCTCAAGTTGATATAGAGATTTACTGTAAGCGTTTAAATAAAAAATAATAATAATAATTTGACTTATTTTTAACAGTTTAATGACTGAGACCCTTTATAGTCCCCGGGAGCCCTAAAGGTTAAAAAAAAATAAAAAAATCCATATATTTTGTTGAGGTTTGAAAATTAAAAATATCAAAATGGCCCCCGCATGCTTCAATTTTTCCGTGTACGGCCCTCAGTGGAAAAAGTTTGGACACCCCTGCTTCAGAGTATGCCAAAGAATGTACTTGGAAAAACCATGCATCCGCCCACACCCATCTCACCTTTGTACAAGCGAGTTTGCTCATCATAAGGTGAGGGTCTTCGAGCCTGTCGTCGTCGTCGTCGTCATAGCTGGGCGACGGCGCTCCCTCGGCCCCGAACATGCCCCTGCAAGAGCCCCCGCTGTTGTCCTTGGGGTCAAAGGGATCCACCACGATGGGCTCGGTACCTTTAATCTCGCAGCGGCAGAATGGGCAGCCCGTGCCTTGACCCTCCGATTCCTGGACCAATTGCACAGGTGGTGAGTAAACTTACCCTTTTTTTAAATTTTTTTACAAACTTAGCGACTATAGGGGTGTAACGATACATGCATTTGTAATCTGATACCAAACCTAGTTTCCATACAGTACACTTTAAGTGATGGACAGGAAGTGTAACTGCCTCATAATTGTTGCGTCTGACCAGTCTTCCTCTCAGGGAATTAAAGTCACTGGTCAATCCCAAGTTCTTTCAGATGACATATGTTGAGTAAGAAGGACCATCAAGACAGAATAGGAATATTATCAAGTTTTACTAAAGCTTTAGGAGACCAGTCCTACAGTGCGCTAATACCAGCATCTAGAAGAGGTCTGAAAATCAAACGGGAAGAGACAACTCATTGAATACGAAAACAGCCCCCACCCTGCCCAGAAAGGAATACAGCCTCATTGTTCTAATACAGATAAGATAAAAAGGGAGTATGCTATACTCCCACATTCCAACCCCTTCAAGGTAAAGCACAGAGTTTACTTGCGGACATAAGATACAAGCAAAAAGAGTACACATGGGAAAATATTAGCTGCTTTAAACATGACTATGAATAAAGAAAGAACTCTTAAAAATATATGCATTCTCCACACGATATAGTCAAGCATCTACTCCCTAAACACATAGGTCTGGTTTTGCATTCAGGGCATAAATACAAGACTTGCCAGAAATGCCAGACTTTTGACCGGAGCACCCAGAAATAGCCCGTATCACCCCCGTTTTATCGCATTGAGTTTAACATTTTAGTCCTGACAGTACATCACTGACTTGTTGTGCCCCTACTCTTCGGGGCGCAGCCTACGGTCTTCAGGCCAGGGTCTTCTAAAGACCCCAAAAACTCGTTTTAAAACCCCGGCATCCCACGGAACTCTGGAACAATTTGCACCAGTCCCTTCGTGATCTTGACTGTGTTGAAACTTTTAAGAAACATTTGAAAACTTCTCTTTTTAGTAAAGCTTTTTAGTGAATGCACCTTTTAACTATCATTTTTAATCCACTTTGTATCCTTTTCATGATGTTTCCCCTGTTTTAATTGAATTGTTGTTTTACTTGACCTATGTTTTGTACAGCGCTTTGTGATAGCGCTTTATAAATAAAATGTACTTATTTACAACCAGGATTAAACTAATCTGGTTTAAATGAATCCACACTAATCCAGTTGCTGTCTGAGATGTCACTTCCTTTCAGATGAACTAGTTCCAGACTACAAAGTCTCAACACTAAGGTAATCAACAACGACTTTGCACATTGTGCAAAAGGTAAGGGGCGTTGAAAACCTGGGATGGAGTCTTTTAATATACATTTTAACGGCGTGTATGTGTGTGGGACTGGATTTTGACTCCTAATCTAGAATGGAGAAAGGAAAATTAATTGTTGAGGAACATCAATTAAAACAAGAAGAAACTTTTAAATCAAATAATTTCAAAGTAAAAGGAAAAAGGTGTGGGGATTCCCTTCACTGAGTTAAATTAAAACTTTGTTTGCAGCAAACTAATTATTTCAACTGCATTGTCTTTGGGTATAAGAACATGTGTATCATCCAATTTATTCAGAAAGTTTCTTTCTGGTCTTAGTAGTGGTCTTTTAGTATGATTTGGGTCAGGGGCTCATAACCTTTTGACCTTATTTGACCAACTTTCCCCCGTATAGTTGAACCCGGGGCCCACTCAAATATTAACACTCAATTATTAATCTTACACTTAATTCATCATATAATCATAATATTATTAATATATATATATATATATATATATATATATATATATATATATATATATACAACCTACTTTCAGTTAACAGGATACACCTTGTCAAATGATATAAAACAAATCACAAGGATTATTATCAACGTTTAGATCAGGATGATTACAAAAATAAATATTAATCAAATATACTATAAAAAAGGGACTTAAAATTACACAGCGCTAAAATAAATTCTAAGTAAATTAATAATAATAATATTTATATTTAAATATAAATATATTAATATATATAAATATTTATTTAAACGGTCAACAACATTTAAGTGCAAATAAAAATACAGCTTCACCACTTTAGTCATAATTTCTGCACTTAAGAACCCTCTCTATGACTTAAGCGCCAGACTTCTTCTGTTTGTTTGATATTGTCATTACTGCCACAAGTGGTGTAAAAGTGTATTACAACTGAGTACCGCTGCGGCCCATATGGACCTCAGTTGAGAAACAGATATTTTTGGGTGGCCCTTCAGGGGGCGCTCGCAGGCCAATAATGGGCCCTTGCCCCATGGTTAAGAAGTCAATGTACTCCATCGTCATGCATACAGACTTTACTCTTGAGTTACACTTGCATATAGACAGGTTTGACTCAAGTCTTGCCTTAGATCCGAATTTGCTTCAAGTTATAAGATTATTTAACTCAAAACTAGAACAAATCAGACCATTTCAATCAATGTCTGAGAAAGCCATTTCAGTAAATCCTGGTTTAATTAAAATGTGACTTGGTCTAGAACTAAGGCTTAATCCCTGTAGGGGAATCTGGGCAGCCCAGCCTTTGGCAAGCGGACGTCAAGGTAATCGATAGTGCCAGCCAGAAGCCAGAGCTTAAAAAACTTTCTTCGTGTTTGGGACCACTTTACCTTCTTGTGGAATACTTAAACGGACAAAGTAAAGTGGATGAAACGAAACCAGCGAGCCAGCATTTTCCAACAGAGTTCGCAATGAAAGCTACAAGCTGAAACTATTATTGCCGCATTTTACAATGTTTACAAAATATATTAATTGAGACTGTATAAACTGCTACTCTTGCACTTCCATCCATCCATCTTCAACCGCTTATCCGGAATCGGGTCGCGGGGACAGCAGCTCCAGCAAAGACCCCCAGACTTCCCTCTCCAGAGCAACATTTGCGACTTCCTCCTGGGGAATCCCGAAGCGTTCCCAGGCCAGAGAGGAGATGTAATCCCCCCATCTGGTCCTTGGCCTGCCGGGGGGCCTCCTCCCAGTGGGACGTGCAACCAGGACCTCCCTAGGGAGACGCTCGTGAGGCATCCGCACGAGATGCCCGAACCACCTAAGCTGGCTCCTTTCCAAGCGAAGGAGCAGCGGCTCTACTCCGAGTCTCTCTCGGGTGACTGCACTTCTCACCCTATCTCTAAGGGAGATGCCAGCCACCCTTCTGAGGAAACTCATTTCGGCCGCTTGTATCCGCGATCTTATTCTTTCGGTCATTACCCACACTTCATGACCATAGGTGAGAGTAGGAATGTAGATAGCTCGGTAGACCGAGAGCTTTGCCTTCTGGCTCAGCTCCCGTTTCGTCACAACAGTGCGGCAGAGAGACTGCAATACTGCCCCAGCTGCTCCGATTCTCCGGCTGATTTCCTTCTCCATCTTTCCCTCACTCGTGAACAAGACCCCGAGATACTTAAACTCCTCCACCTGGGACAGAGTCCTGTCCCCTACCCGGACTGTACAAACCATCGGTTTCCTGCTGAGAACCATGGCCTCAGATTTGGAGATGCTGATCCTCATTCCAGCCGCTGAACACTCGGCTGCGAACCGATCCAGTGAGAGCTGAAGGTCACGAACCGAAGGTGCCATCAGGACCACATCATCTGCAAACAGCAGTGACGCAACCTTTAGCCCCCCGAGACGTATACCCTCTCCGCCATGGCCACGACTCCGCCTAGAAATCCTGTCCATGAAAATCACAAACAGGATAGGTGACAGAGCGCAGCCCTGGCGGAGACCAACCCCCACTGGAAACGGATCCGACTTACATCCAAGCACCCGGACACAACTCTCGCTTTGGTTGTACAGAGATTGGATGGCCCTCAGCAGGGTTCCCCTCACTCCGTACTCCCTCAGCACCTCCCACAAGATCTCCCGAGGGACGCGGTCATACGCCTTCTCCAAATCCACAAAACACATGTAGACTGGATAGGCATACTCCCAGGCCCTCTCCAGGATTCCCGCAAGCGTGAAGAGTTGGTCAGTTGTTCCACGACCAGGACGGAATCCACATTGCTCCTCTTGAATCTGAGGTTCGACTATCGGCCGGACCCTCCTTTCCAGTACCTTGGCGTAAACTTTCCCAGGGAGGCTGAGTAGTGTGATACCCCTGTAATTAGCACACACCCTCTGGTCCCCCTTTTTGAAAAGGGGAACCACCACCCCAGTCTGCCACTCCCTCGGCACTGTCCCAGACTTCCACGCAATGTTGAAAAGGCGTATCAACCAAGACAGCCCATCAACACCCAGAGCCTTCAGCATTTCTGGACGGATCTCGTCAACCCCCGGAGCTTTGCCACTGTGGAGTTGTCTAACTACCTCAGTGACTTCACCCCGAGAGATCGACGTCGATCCCCCATCATCCTCAGGCCCTGCTCCTATCAGGGAGGGTGTGTCTGATGTATTTGGGTTCAGGAGTTCCTCAAAGTGCTCTTTCCAACGCCCTACGACTTCCTCACTTGAAGTCAGCAAAGTCCCATCCTTGCCGTACACAGCTTGGATGGTTCCCTGCTTCCCCCTCCTGAGGTGCCGTATGGTCTTCCAGAACAGCTTTGGTGCCGCCCGATAGTCCTTCTCCATGGATTCCCCGAACTGCTCCCACACCCTCTGCTTAGCCTCGTCCACAGCCACGGCCGCTGCCCTTCGGGCCCGTCGGTACCTTGCAACTGCCTCCGGAGTCCCCTGGGATAACATACCCCGGTAGGACTCCTTCTTCAGTCGGACGGCTTCCCTGACCACCACTGTCCACCAGGGTGTTCGAGGGTTACCGCCCCTTGAGGCACCTAAGACCTTCTGGCCACAGCTCGCAGCTGCAGCTTTAGCAATAGAGGCTTTGAACATTGCCCATTCCTGTTCAATGTCCCCAACCTCCACAGGGATGGCAGAGAAGTCCCGCCGGAGGTGGGAGTTGAAGTCCTTCCGGACAGAGGACTCCTCCAAACGTTCCCAGTTCACCCGCACTACACGCTTGGGTTTGCCAGGTCTGTCCAGAGGTTTCCCCCGCCATCTAACCCAACTCACCACCAGATGGTGATCAGTTGACAGTTCAGCCCCTCTCTTCACCCGAGTGTCCAAAACATACGGCCTCAGATCAGCTGATACGATTACAAAATCGATCATTGATCTTTGGCCTAGGGTGCTCTGGTACCAGGTACACCTATGAGCATCCTTATGCTTGAACATGGTGTTTGTTATCGCAAGTCCGTGACTAGCACAGAAGTCCAATAACAATCCACCACTCAGGTTCAGATCCGGGAGACCGTTCCTCCCAATCACGCCAGTCCAAGTATCACTGTCATTGCCCACGTGCGCGTTGAAATCCCCCAGCAAGACTATGGAATCCCCTGCCGGCGCCCCATACAGGACCCCATGCAAGGTATCCAAGAAGGCTGAATACTCTGAACTCCTGTTTGGTGCGTATGCACAAACAACAGTCAGAGTTTTCCCCCCTCCAACCCTAAGGCGAAGGGAGGCGACCCTCTTGTCCACTGGGGTGAACTCCAACGTACAGGCACTCAGCCGGGGACTCGTGAGTATCCCCACACCCGCCTGTGCCCTCACACCCTGAGCAACTCCAGAAGTGAACAAGGTCCATCCCTTGTCCAGGAGTGTGGTTTCAGAGCCCTTGCTATGCGTAGAGGTAAGCCCCACCAGATCCAACCGGTAGCGCTCCACCTCTCGCACCAGCTCAGGCTCCTTCCCCACCAGCGTAGAGACGTTCCACGTCCCGAAAGTCAGCCTCTGCTGCCCCGAATTGGTCCGTCTGGAGCCTCCACTTTCACTGCCATCCACTTGGCAGCGCACCCGACCCCACTGGTTCCGACCGCGGGTGGTGGGCCCACGTGGCAGAGAAGATGGTGTGTCCACGTAGCTTCTTCGGGCTGTGCCCGGCCGGGCTCCGTGGCAAGCCCGGCCACCAGGCGCTCGCTGACGAGCCCTACCTCCGGGCCTAGCTCCGGAGGAGGGCCCCGGGCTTCCTCCGGGCCGGGTAACGCATCCTCTTATAGTGTAGTTCATGGGGGGTATCGTAACCCTGATGGGGGGGGCATTCGGGTACTACACCTTGCCCAAGGGTGACCCGGAACTATGTAAGGCAGGGGCGTTCAACTCCCTGAGGCTTAATACAAGCCCACATACCTTCTACTCTTGCACTTGTCTGCACTTTCCTAAAAATATTTTTTTTTCCAATGTATTGGATATTTATTGGAGAATTACCTTACCTTTTTTTAATTTTATTTCACAAATCATTAAAACGGTTCATACAAAAGCTAAGCAGTTTAACATTTTGCAAATTCTGTTCCCTTACTGTACTGAAAATGAACCATACCATGTCCTGATAACCAAGGTGCGTCTGGAATTGTGACTACGACATACCGGTACACCCCTATTGCCTCCTCTTACCTGCCATGCCGTGAGGCAGTAAGTGCACATCAGATGACCACAAGGCTCAATCTTCACATCCTTGTCATTCTCTGCACAGATCTTGCATAACTGGAAGGTGGAGCCCATCTCACAGTAGAGCTCATACTGCTCCTGAGGGGGTAGAGAAGAGGCAGCCATCAGTTACCCGTACACGCTACCAATCGCCAGACAAGCCTGAAGTAGTACCTGTTTTGTAGGACTGGTGGGGTTTTGCTGACAAATGTCGCTTTGACTTGACTTTTAGACCATGCAATAACAAGCTATTTTTAGTATCCCCAAAGTTGTCCCCCGATATGAGGATGCAAATTCATAAAGAACATTTAAGTGGTAGAGTCAGCCAATGTCACTGACTTTATTTTTTGTAATTTATTTTTTGTCTTGTAATTTACCTGTGCCTAACAAACTACATTGCAAAAACTGAAATCTAAGTAAGATGAAATATGTCAAATAAGGGTGATGTTTGCTTATTTGCTGTCTGATAAGATCATTCTTCTCACGAAGCAGATTTTATGTTAGAGTGTTTTACTTGTTTTAAGTGTTTTAGTCCTGAATTATATTTGTAAGATATTAGATTTGATGACCTACATTGAGTAAAACATGCTTGGAACTAGAATATCAACTGTTGTGTCATCAACACTCCCAAGTAGAAAACTACTTTTTAAAGTAATCATTTCTTATTTCAAGCATGAAACAAAAATCGTGACTTTGACACGATTGTCTCATAATTAAAACAGATGACAGCCAAATGGACTTTGCTGTTTTATTTTCAATGAAACAATAGAAAATAGGTCCTCATATAGTAGTACAGTTGGCACAGTACAGTAAACTGACAGTTAATATTTAAACATTTAACATTTCTAACTATTTTGAACAGAAATAGTTCATGCACATTCAGGTAAATTCTTCAAAATTACAATTTTGGCCGGGGGCCGGACTGTATATGTGCGCACTAATTGACTGAAAGAGCACGCACTTGGCGCGATGATGTCATGTTGTCGATGGAAAAATGCATTTTTAGACAATATGATTTGCCTGAGCGGCTAGGAGACCCCGATAGTAACAAGCGCTTGCTTTGTTGCCTTTCCATTAAAGGCCTACTGAAAGCCACTACTAGCGACCACGCAGTCTGATAGTTTATATATCAATGATGAAATCTTAACATTGCAACACATGCCAATACGGCCGGGTTAACTTATAAAGTGACATTTTAAAATTCCCGGGAAATATCCGGCTGAAACATCGCGTATGATGATGTATGCGCGTGACGAAGTCCGAGTAACGGAAGTTATGGTACCTCGTAGAATCCTATACAAAAAGCTCTGTTTTCATTTCATAATTCCACAGTATTCTGGACATCTTTTGCAATTTTTTTAATGAACAATGAAGGCTGCAAAGAAGACAGTTGTAGGTGGGATCAGTGTATTAGCAGCGGACTACAGCAACACAACCAGGAGGACTTTGTTGGAGCGCTAGCCGCGCTAGCCGCCGACCTCACCTTGACTTCCTACGTCTCCGGGCCGCCTGCTGTCACAGAGACGTGGCTCACTGCACAATCCTCAACAGACTGTGTCCAAATACAGGGATACACTTTCCACAGTCGTCCCCGAGCCATATTTTGTTGAAGTATTAAGCTCGAGTTGAATAGCTGGCTGCACAAATGCCTATTCCTAAAATTAGGACAACTACATTATATGAGGCATAAATAAACACAGGTGAGCACGGGTGTTGATGAGCAAATGAGGGCTGGCTGGCGTAGGTGGAGAGCTAATGTTTTTAGCATAGCTCTGTGCAGTCCGGTTGCTAAGTTAGCTTCAATGGCGTCGTTAGCACAGCATTGTTAACCTTCGCCAGCCTGGAAAGCATTAACCGTGTATTTACATGTCCACGGTTTAATAGTATTGTTGATTTTCTATCTATACTTCCAGTCAGGGGTTTATTTCTTTTGTTTCTATATGCAGTTAAAGCAAGATGCTATCACTTTAGCTCGTAGCTAAAGCATTTCGCCGATGTATTGTCGTGGAGATAAAAGTCACTGAATGTCCATTTCGCGTTCTCCACTCTCATTTTCAAGAGGATATAGTATCCCAGGTGGTTTAACATACAAATCCGTGATCTACAATAGAAAAAGGAGAGTGTGGAATCCAATGAGCCAGCTTGTACCTAAGTTACGGTCAGAGCGAAAAAAGATACGTCCATCGCTGCCTCTCAAGTCCTTCACTGTAACGTTCCTCATCTACGAATCTTTCATCCTCGCTCAAATTAATGGGGTAATCATCACTTTCTCGGTCCGAATCGCTCTCGCTGCTGGTGTAAACAATGGGGAAATGTGAGGAGCCTTTCAACCTGTGACGTCACGCTACTTCCGGTACAGGCAAGGCTTTTTTTTTATCAGCGAGCAAAAGTTGCGAACTTTATCGTCGATGTTCTCTACTAAATCCTTTCGGCAAAAATATGGCAATATCGCGAAATGATCAAGTATGACACATAGAATGGATCTGCTATTCCCGTTTAAATAAAAAAATATCATTTCAGTAGGCCTTTAAGAACAATAAATGAGTTTTTAGTATAAGTTTGCTGGTTTCAAGAAATGTAATGCCGAGTGCATATCATTATGTCAATATAATGGCACTAGCATTTACTTCATTTAAGAATATTTTTCAACCTATTGAGCAAAAAGGTCTCTTTTTTTTATACCAAGAAAAGTGCACTTGTTATTAGTGAGAATAGACTTATTTTAAGCTATTTTTGGGTTCATTGAGGTTAGTTAATGTTACTTGTTTTGTAAAGTGTTCAATTGGCAGATCATTTTGCTTAGTTCAAATAAAATACCCCTAATTTTTAGGGTCCGCACAGGACCATTTCAAAGGAATCCCAAAGGGAGTCCTTTTGCAATGGGACGAAAGGACCCTATTGAATTTGTAAGGTTTTATTATTATTATTATTATTATTATTTTACCGACCCCACAAAGAACGCTAATTTGACCCACTTAACATGCTCCAAAACTCACCAAATTTGACACACACATCAGGACCTGCGAAAATTTCAATAAAATAAAACAACCAAACCCCAAAAATAAAAATTGCGCTCTAGCGCCCCCTAGGAAAAAAAAACCAAACTGCCTGTAACTCCCACTAGGAAGGTCGTAGAGACATGAAACAAAAACCTGTATGTAGGTCTGCTTTAGACCTACAACTCATAATGACACATTCTCGGGCGAAAACCAACAGGAAGTTGGCAATTTCCCATTTTAGACAAAAATGTACTAAAAACACTGCTTTTTACGTCTTTGACCTCTAATTTGACCCCCTTAAAGTACTTCAAAACTCACCAAACTTCTCACACACATCGGTACTGGTGGAAATTGCGATCTAAACATAATTTTTGCAAAAAACAGAGAAAAAACTGCTCCTCAGAGGAAAACTCAGACAAAACTGCTTGTAACTTCCGATAGGAACGTCGTAGAGACATGAAACAAATACCTCTATGTAGGTCTCGCCTAGACCTACATTTCATATATTGACATCCTTCAGCAAAAATCTACAGGAAGTTTGCTATTCCTCCTTCAAAACAAAATTTTTGTTACAACCGGTCACCAAACATCAAACGTTATCTCCTCTGAGCGCGTTTGTCGTTTCGGCTTCAAACTGCTACAGGAGAGAGATTGAACCCTTCTGATTAAAAGTTGACGACGGCGTTTTGATTTGTCTTTTTTTTTTTAAATTTCCAAACATCATCGACGGCGCGTGCAGCCAAAAACCAGCCACGCCACATCACACACGTCCGCTGCTCCCACCTGAGTGACTTTGATGTGGTCTTGGGGGGAAGGTTCGCAAAGTCCTGTCAGGTCTGGATTTTGAGGTCGGCCATCAGGGAATAAATAGCTGAAGACAAATAGGCACAAAGTTGATGCATTACAAGTACACAAGATAGGAACAATTATGCTGCGTGTAGTATCTAAATACTAATCTAATTAAACAAATAGTTTTGGGGCATAAGTGTCATGGTTGTAGACAAACAATCAATCCCACTAGTGCATTTATTTCATTCCAATTAACCTGAAAACTGTTTCTGGCTGTATTTGCGGAGGCTCGACATTTGACAAAAGGTCCTTTTCATGATGTAAAACTTTAAAAGATTACACATTTCGAATAAAAAAATACAGCCACCAAAGGAGTATTTCAATGAAAATACCAAAAGTGAGAAGATGCTGATAAACAAGTGGTATCAAGATGTTATGGGTTCTTATCGACTACCTCAATTTGCAAAAATTCTTGAGAAATTATTTGTAAATAGACTTGATAAGTTCATTGACAAACATGAGCTACTGAATGACCATCAGAATGTGTTCAGGAGTAATCCATCTACAAACCCCGTTTCCATATGAGTTGGGAAATTGTGTTAGATGTAAATATAAACGGAATACAATGATTTGCAAATCCTTTTCAAGCCATATTCAGTTGAATATGCTACAAAGACAACATATTTGATGTTCAAACTCATAAACTTTTTTTTTTTTTGCAAATAATAATTAACTTAGAATTTCATGGCTGCAACACGTGCCAAAGTAGTTGGGAAAGGGCATGTTCACCACTGTGTTACATGGCCTTTCCTTTTAACAACACTCAGTAAAGGTTTGGGAACTGAGGAGACACATTTTTGAAGCTTCTCAGGTGGAATTCTTTCCCATTCTTGCTTGATGTACAGCTTAAGTTGTTTAACAGTCCGGGGGTCTCCCTTCTGCTATTTTAGGCTTCACACATTTTCAATGGGAGACAGGTCTGGACTACAGGCAGGCCAGTCTAGTACCCGCACTCTTTTACTATGAAGCCACGTTGATGTAACACGTGGCTTGGCATTGTCTTGCTGAAATAAGCAGGGGCGCCCATGGTAACGTTGCTTGGATGGCAACATATGTTGCTCCAAAACCTGTATGTACCTTTCAGCACTAATGGCGCCTTCACAGATGTGTAAGTTACCCATGTCTTGGGCACTAATACACCCCCATACCATCACACATGCTGGCTTTTACACTTTGCGCCTAGAACAATCCGGATGGTTCTTTTCCTCTTTGGTCCGGAGGACACGACGTCCACAGTTTCCAAAAACAATTTGAAATGTGGACTCGTCAGACCACAGAACACTTTTCCACTTTGTATCAGTCCATCTTAGATGAGCTCAGGCCCAGCGAAGCCGACGGCGTGTCTGGGTGTTGTTGATAAACGGTTTTCGCCTTGCATTGGAGAGTTTTAACTTGCACTTACAGATGTAGCGACCAACTGTAGTAACTGACAGTGGGTTTCTGAAGTGTTTCTGAGCCCATGTGGTGATATCCTTTACACACTGATGTGGCTTGTTGATGCAGTACAGCCTGAGGGATGGAAGGTCACGGGCTTAGCTGCTTACGTGCAGTGATTTCTCCAGATTCTCTGAACCCTTTGATGATATTACGGAGCGTAGATGGTGAAATCCCTAAATTCCTTGCAATAGCTGCTTGAGAAAGGTTTTTCTTAAACTGTTCAACAATTTGCTCACGCATTTGTTGACAAAGTAGTGACCCTCGCCCCATCCTTGTTTGTGAATGACTGAGCAATCATGGCATCTACTTTTATACCCAATCATGGCACCCACCTGTTCCCAATTAGCCTGTTCACCTGTGGGATGTTCCAAATAAGTGTTTGATGAGCATTCCTCAACTTTATCAGTATTTATTGCCACCTTTCCCAACTTCTTTGTCACGTGTTGCTGGCATTAAATTCTAAAGTTAATGATTATTTGCACAAAAAAAATGTTTATCAGTTTGAACATCAAATATGTTGTCTTTGTAGCATATTCAACTGAATATGGGTAGAAAATGATTTGCAAATCATTGTATTCCGTTTATATTTACATCTAACACAATTTCCCAACTCATATGGAAACGGGGTTTGTACATCCCTAGCGGTGATGGACTTTGTAGAAAACATAGCTACAGCAATAGAAAAAAGCAACCCACCGTTGGAGTATTAATTGACTTATGTAAAGCTTTTGACACAATCGATCATTCCTTACTTCTGCAAAAATTAAACAACTATGGCATAAGAGGTGTTTCACAACAGTGGTTAAGTAGTTATTTAGGTAATAGATCTCAATATGTGGAAATTAATAAGACTAAATCACAGCCAAGAAGAGTAACTTGTGGCGTTCCACAAGGCTCGGTATTGGGACCTAGGTTATTTATATTTTATTTAAATGATATTTGTTCAGTATCTAATACATTTAAATGTATTATGTTTGCAGATGACACAAATGTATATTGTTCAGGAGAAGACTTGAAGGAAGTGTTGAGGATAATAGAGAATGAGTTGATTCAGCTAAAAAATGGTTTGATATTAATAAGTTATCATTAAATAAGAAAACAAAATGTATGGTGTTTAGTGGTGCAAGGACAAATTGTGAAGCAAAATTAAAATTACATTTAGTGGAAATTGATAAGAGTATATGAAACTAAATTCTTGGGAATAATAATTGATCATAAATTATGTTGGAAAGCGCATATTGAATATATAAAGGGAAAAATATCCAAATCCATTACTATTCTGTATAAAGTAAGACACATGCTGAATAAGAAGTGTCTGCATATGTTATATTATTCTTTTATTTTTCCATATTTAACATATTGTGTTGAAGTTTGGGAGAATGTCTAAAAAACAAACATAGACCCAATAATTATAGGCCTACTGAAAGCCACTACTAGCGACCACGCAGTCTGATAGTTTATATATCAATGATGAAATCTTCACATTGCAACACATGCCAATACGTTAACTTATAAAGTGACATTTTAAATTTCCCGCTAAACTTCCGGTTGGAAACGTCTATGTATGATGACGTATGCGCGTGACGTCAATCGTTGAAACGGAAGTATTGGTACCCCATTGAATCCAATACAAAAAAGCTCTGTTTTCATCTCAAAATTCCACAGTATTCTGGACATATGTGTTGGTGAATCTTTTGCAATTTGTTTAATGAACAATGGAGACTGCAAAGAAGAAAGTTGTAGGTGGGATCGGTGTATTAGCGGCTGGCTGCAGCAACACAACCAGGAGGACTTTGACTTGGATAGCAGACGCGCTATCCGACGCTAGCCGCCGACCGCACGGATGATCGGGTGAAGTCCTTCGCCCTTCCGTTGATCGCTGGAATGCAGGTGAGCATGGGTGTTGATGAGCAGATGAGGGTCTGGCTGGCGTAGGTGGATAGCTAATGTTTTTAGCATAGCTCTGTGAGGTCCCGTTGCTAAGTTAGCTTCAATGACGTTGTTAGCAACAGCATTGTTAAGCTTCGCCAAGCTGGGAATTATTAACCGTGTAGTTACATGTCAATGGTTTAATAGTATTGTTGATCTTCTGTCTATCCTTCCAGTCAGGGGTTTATTTATTTTGTTTCTATCTGCATTTGAGCCCGATGCTATCACGTTAGCTCAGTAGCTAAAGAGCTTCGCCGATGTATTGTCGTGGAGATAAAAGTCACTGTGAATGTCCATTTCGCGTTCTGGACTCTCATTTTCAAGAGGATATAGTATCCCAGGTGGTTTAAAATACAAATCTGTGATCCACAATAGAAAAAGGAGAAAGTGTGGAATCCAATGAGCCCTTGTACCTAAGTTACGGTCAGAGCGAAAAAAGATACGTCCTGCACTGCACTCTAGTCCTTCACTCTCACTTTCCTCATCCACAAATCTTTCATCCTTGCTCAAATTAATGGGGTAATCGTCGCTTTCTCGGTCCGAATCTCTCTCGCTGCTGGTGTAAACAATGGGGAAATGTGAGGAGTCCTTCCTCCGGTGACGTCACGCTACTTCCGGTATAGGCAAGGCTTTTTTTTATCAGCGACCAAAAGTTGTGACCTTTATCGTCGATGTTCTCTACTAAATCCTTTCAGCAAAAATATGGCAATATCGCGAAATGATCAAGTATGACACATAGAATGGATCTGCTATCCCCGTTTAAATAAAAAAAATTCATTTCAGTAGGCCTCTAAACGTCAAAAAAGGGTCATTAGAATAATACGCAAAGCGTGCTACTATGAACATACCGTATTTTTCGGACTATAAGTCGCAGCTTTTTTCATAGTTTGGCCGGGGGTGCGACTTATACTCAGGAGCGACTTATGTGTGAAATGATTAACACATTAGCGTAAAATATCAAATAATATTATTTAGCTCATTCCCGTAAGAGACTAGACCAGGCCTGGGCAATTATTTTGACTCGGGGGCCACATTTAGAGAAAAAAATGTGTCTGGGGGCCGGTATATCTATTTTTAGGAACACTAATATAAAACCTCACAATAAAGTCTGATTGAATGCTCAAAATGTTATGACAGACCGCCCTTAAAATGGAATGGAATTTTTTTAATTGTTCTATGAAGGATAAAACACTGAATATTGACAACATATGAACGTCACACCCTCTCTCCATCCACATATTTTACAATCAAGTCAAACGCAATAAAAATGCAACAAACAGTGAAATATGAACGTGAAGGGTAAAGAACCTCACCTACAATCTGATATATGTGATATATCACTAAGCTTTAGAACTTTCTTGTAAAAATCTCCTTCCACGTCTGTCCCTGACACCCACATTTCAGGCTCTGGAAACACTCTGTGGAAACACTCCCCACCCACACTGCTTGGTGCCTCGTCTGAGCTGCTGTGACGTACATTACCATAGTAACTAGTAGGGTTCTACGGTATACGGGTATTAGTATAGTACAGCGATACTAATGAATCATATTCGGTACCATACCGCCTCTGAAAACTACCCTAAGATTTTTTGGTTAAAATAAAGCCAACAATGCAATTTTTTTGTGGTCCCCTTTATTTAGAAAAGTATCAAAAGGTACCGAAAAGTATCGAAATAATATTGGTATCAGGACAACACTAGTCACTAAAATATCATGCAAAAGTGCAGATTCCAAGCATAGAAAGATTTCGTATAGTTGAAGACTTCCGGTCATTATAAAACATGACCGCACATCATAATGGCAGCTACACTTTCCATCTTAAACATCTAAAAAAAAATATTTGGGAATGTCCGGCGGGCCAGATTGAAAAGCTTAACGGGCCGCATGTGGCCCCCGGGCCTTAATTTGCCCAGGTCTGGACTAGACGTATAAGATTTCATGGGATTTAGCAATTAGGAGTGACAGATTGCTTGGTAAACGTATAGCATGTTCTATATGTTATAGTTATTTGAATGACTCTTACCATAATATGTTACGTTAACATACCAGGCACCTTCTTAGTTGCTTATTTATGCCTCATACAACGTACACTTATTCAGCCTGTTGTTCACTATTCTTTAGACATTTTAAATTGCCTTTCAAATGTCTATTCTTGGTGTTGGCTTTTATCAAATACATTTCCCCAAAAAATGCGACTTATGTTTATTTCCTTCTTTATCATGCATTTTCGGCCAGTGCGACTTATACTCCGGAGTGACTTATACTCCGAAAAATGTAGTACCAATCCATTATTTAGAAGTTTTAATGTGTTAAAATGTTCAGACATTGTGTTTAAAAAAAAAATTGGAAATGATGCTTGGAGTAAAGAACAACAGCCTTCCAGCTTGTATTCTTAGGCTATTTACATTAAGAGGAGAAAACTATCATTTACGGGGGATATAGATTTTTGAGGGGGTCACATTGAAATGTCCTTATTTTTGAAGGAAAAGCACTGTACTTTTCAATGAAGATAACTTTAAACTAGTCTTAATTTGAAAGAAATACACTCTATACCAGGGGTCACCAACGCGGTGCCCGTAAGGACCAGATGAGTAGCCCGCCGGCCTGTTCTAAAAATAGCTCAAATAGCAGCACTTACCAGTGAGCTGCCTCTATTTTTTACATTTTATTTATTTACTAGCAAGCTGGTCTCGCTTTGCTCGACATTTTTAATTCTAAGAGAGACAAAACTCAAATAGAATTTGAAAATCCAAGAAAATATTTTAAAGACTTGGTCTTCACTTGTTTAAATAAATTCATTAATTTTTTTTACTTTGCTTCTTATAACTTTCAGAAAGACAATTTTAGAGAAAAAATACAACCTTAAAAATGGTTTTAGGATTTTTAAACACATATACCTTTTTACCTTTTAAATGTCTTCCTCTTCTTTCCTTACAATTTAAATCAATGTTCAAGTAAATACAATTTTTTTATTGTAAAGAATAATAAATAAATTTTAATTTAATTCTTCATTTTAGCTTCTGTTTTTTCGACGAAGAATATTTGTGAAATATTTCTTCAAACTTATTATGATTAAAATTCAAAAAAATTATTCTGGCAAATCTACAAAATTAGTAGAATCAAATTTAAATCTTATTTCAAAGTCTTTTGAGTTTCTTTTAAAATTTTTGTTCTGGAAAATCTAGAAGAAATAATGATTTGTCTTTTTTAGAAATATAGCTTGGTCCAATTTGTTATATATTCTAACAAAGTGCAGATTGGATTTTAACCTATTTAAAACATGTCATCAAAATTCTAAAATTAATCTTAATCAGGAAAAATGACTAATGATGTTCTATAAATTCTTTTTTTAATTTTTTCAAAAAGATTCGAATTAGCTAGTTTTTCTCTTCTTTTTTTCGGTTGAATTTTGAATTTTAAAGAGTCGAAATTGAAGATAAACTATGTTTCAAAATGTAATTGTCATTTTTTTGTGTTTTCTCCTCTTTTAAACCGTTCAATTAAGTGTATGTATCATTAATTATTAATAATAACATAGAGTTAAAGGTAAATTGAGCAAATTGGCTATTTCTGGCAATTTATTGAAGTGTGTATCAAACTGGTAGCCCTTTGCATTAATCACTACCCAAGAAGTAGCTCTTGCTTTCAAAAAGGTTGGTGACCCCTGCTCTATACATTGCTAATGTGGTAAATGACTATTCTAGCTGCAAATGTCTGCTTTTTGGTGCAATATCTACATAGGTGCATAGAGGCCCATTTCCAGCAACTATCACTCCAGTGTTCTAATGGTACAATGTGTTTGCTCATTGGCTCAGAAGGCTAATTGATGATTAGAAAACCCTTGTGCAATCATGTTCACACATCTGAAAACAGTTTAGCTCGTTACAGAAGCTACAAAACTGACCTTTGAGCAGATTGAGTTTCTGGAGCATCACATTTGTGGGGTCAATTAAATGCTCAAAATGGCCAGAAAAAGAGAACTTTCATTTGAAACTCGACAGTCTATTCTTGTTCTTAGAAATGAAGGCTATTCCACTAAATTGTTTGGGTGACCCCAAACTTTTGAACGGTAGTGTAGGTAAAGTAAGAAGGAATATAAAATACAAATGTATTTCAGTTTTAGGAATTAAATGGTGGAACAAGCTCAGTGATGAGTTGAAGACATGGAGTTCTTTGTTAAGCTTTACGAAAACCTTGAAAGGTGAAATCATTGAAAATGATAAAATATAGTAACAATTACTTTCATCACATTGATTTTTTCAACGTTGATGTTTCAGGTAATCTAATTTTCAGTGAAGTTATAGCTTTTGGCTTCAGCCTATTCCTTTTTCGGTCATTCTTTTTCTTTTCTTTTCTTTTTGTGTGTAAATGTGTATGATTGTTAAATATGTATAATCTGTACTGTTAAACTGGTCACACAAAATGGTTGATTATATGACCGAAATAAACTTATTTCATTCATTCATATGGCAGATGTGACACCAATATACAAAATATGGTGGAAATAGGCTTTGTATGTTTTCACACATTCTGCAAACTGGCTGTTTTGTTACACGTGTTGTCGTAAAAGTGTGTCAGGTGGAATGTTTCTGTACTCACAATCCTTCCCTGAAGCCATCTATGAGGGCCTGGAAGAGAGGTTTATTGTGAGGAATGGTCTGGAGAATGTTTCCATCTGCCGTCACGTAGCCGATGGCCCACTGGCCCAGACGGGTGCAGCTCAGTCTAAAGATGTAACTGAGGAGACACGGATGAGGAAAATAAAACACGACATACTAAAACAGCGGGAGAAGATCGCACTGTTTTAATGAGGAAGATATTTAGGGCGCAAACAGACGCTGCAATGATGCTCTCGGAGGGTCTGATGACGTCTTTACAAATATGAACTGACGTGCTGTGAGGAGTTTTACAGTACTTGCTAGAATTTGCGCTAGAATCGGTTGTGTCACTCGACACTAATCAACCAAGTCAAAGCAGTGACATGGTTTTGTAGAGCACACAATGGGGACCATTGATGCTAGGTACCAGTGCTACACTGCACTGGAGCCTTCATTCACACACACAAAGACTCACACACAAGTGGGCTTAACCAATCTACAACCAATGCCTTGCTTGTCATTGCATCTATGCAAATCACTAGTTTGCATAAAATAGTGTGTTGAGTAATTTAATTTGGCCACACACAAAATACCTGCAATAATTATATTTCATTTCAAAGACTGCTTACATTTCTGCTCTCACGCATTCTTTAATCTTTTCTCTGCCTATTTGAAAAATGGTGACAAAAGGAAGTGAACAAACGATTTAGTGTCAACATATTGTCAACACTTGGGTATTTTTTACATGTGAATAATATAAATACAGTCTATTATACAGCATTATTCACATGTAAATACTATAAATACAGTCTATTATACAGCATTATTCACATGTGAATAATATAAATACAGTCTATTATACAGCATTATTCACATGTGAATAATATAAATACAGTCTATTATACAGCATTACTCACATGTGAATAATATAAATACAGTCTATTATACAGCATTATTCACATGTGAATACTATAAATACAGTCTATTATACAGAATTATTCACATGTGAATAATATAAATACAGTCTATTATACAGCATTATTCACATGTGAATAATATAAATACAGTCTATTATACAGCATTAGTCACATTTGAATACTATAAATACAGTCTATTATACAGCATTATTCACATGTAAATAATATAAATACAGTCTATTATACAGCATTATTCACATGTGAATACTATAAATACAGTCTATTATACAGAATTATTCACATGTGAATAATATAAATACAGTCTATTATACAGCATTATTCACATATGAATAATATAAATAGTCTATTATACAGCATTATTCACATGTGAATAATATAAATACAGTCTATTATACAGCATTATTCACATGTAAATAATATAAATACAGTCTATTATACAGCATTAGTCACATGTGAATAATATAAATACAGTCTATTATACAGCATTATTCACATGTAAATACTATAAATACAGTCTATTATACAGCATTATTCACATGTGAATAATATAAATACAGTCTATTATACAGCATTAGTCACATTTGAATACTATAAATACAGTCTATTATACAGCATTATTCACATATGAATAATATAAATAGTCTATTATACAGCATTATTCACATGTGAATAATATAAATAGTCTATTATACAGCATTATTCACATGTGAATAATATAAATACAGTCTATTATACAGCAATATTGACGTGAATACTATAAATACAGTCTATTATACAGAATTATTCACATGTAAATAATATAAATACAGTCTATTATACAGAATTATTCACATGTAAATAATATAAATACAGTCTATTATACAGCATTATTCACATGTGAATAATATAAATACAGTCTATTATACAGAATTATTCACATGTAAATAATATAAATACAGTCTATTATACAGCATTATTCACATGTGAAACTGTAATTCTGGTATTGGAAATACATTTAAAAAGACAAAAACTAAAGAATACTGCATATATCCCTAATATTCCACAGGAGGTCATAACTAAACCACTTCTCACCTGCCGGGTTTGTGAATAAACTTCTGCAGCCGCGCTTTGACTTCGTCGTAAGTGAGGAAGGCCATGTAGCCTGGATGAGTAACTGCCAAGCTGTTCCAGTTCCGCAACAGTGACGACCAGGGCTACACACACACACACACACACACACACAGGAGACAGAGAGTGACAAATAAGTCAACATTGCAATAATGAAAAGTACTCTAAGTTGTAATCACAATGACCAGGGTAAAAAAAAAAACACTCGGAAGCTCTGAGTTGAAATTGCAAGAAGCAAAATGCACCACAATTCTATCAGATTAAGTAACAGAAGAGAGTCTCTTCTGCAAGTCTCATGATGTATGTGTATACAAATTTAATATTTAAATTCTTTGCACAAAGAAAGCATCAAGTACAACTTTTTTGGACAGTTTGGAGAAAGGACTCATCTCTCTTATTGTGGTGATGTAGTGCAACATCTTCTTAAAAGTCAAGTTCCCTTTTCTCAGGGTCAACTCAACTCATAATAAACAGCACAAAGAAAGCAAACATCATGCGGACTAAATACGTGCGTAAAGAGACGTGTGAAGAATTCGCTGCAGCCTACCACCATCACATAAGTGCACGTCGCGGTCAGAGTGCAAAGGGGTCAGTTCCCCTTCGGAGTTTTTAGACGTTTAGAGGTAAGCAACGTCCGAAGAATCTATTAGCGGGCTGCGGCTTGTTTTTTCTCAGGCCCACTGCACATGTTAAAAAAAACAACAAAGAACAGCAAAGCAAAAGGTTGAAAAAGAGCAAAAGGTGTAATGTAACTAATAAGATGACGCAAATAAACAATAACACTGTCTTCCATAAGACAAACCTTACATGCAGGTTGTTTTTTAAAATACATAAAACGTATTATTGGATAAAACCTGTTAAAAAACATTACGTTATTGGATAGTAGTCGGTAGGGCAGAGCGATATATCGTCATACTCGATATATCGCGGGTTTGTCTCTGTGCGATATAGAAAATGACTATATGGTGATATTGGAGTATACGTTCTCACGCAGTTGCTTTTAGCTGCGGGCATTACACTACAGGCTCTCCTCACTCTTTCTTGTCTCTCCTTCTCACAGAGACATAAAACAAGCGCACCTCCGTACATACGTCACATACGTATACGCCCTCGCGGAGCAGAGAGGTAACGGCATGGGTATCGTTAGCTGTGGTGTGAGTGGTAATACGAGAGAAAGAAGGTGCGAATCTGGTAACAAATGAAGGAAGAATTAATTCCCAAGAAAAACAGCACGGGGTCCATCGTCTGGCGGTGGTTTGGCTTCAAGCGGGAAGATGTCGAACAGACATGTAATATGTCAAGTGTGGGGCAAAAGCGTTGCTACAAAAAGGTAGCATTACTGCTAATGTGTAGCATCATTTGAAAAGTCACCCGCTAGAGAATGTAGAGTGCTTGAAACTCCGCATGTCAACATCTCCGTTCGGTGCCACACCCACAAAATGCAGAGGCAACCATTTCCACATCAACACCGTATGAAAAAAAATAGTCAACAACAGAAGGAGATAACGTCCGCAGGAACCTACCACATAGTGAAGGACATACACTATTTGATTTCCTATTATGCAGCTCATTTTTATTTGACACTTATTGAAATATCTTGTGTGACATCATGCACAAAAGTGCACTTTATTTGTTTTTAAACTATTGTAGTGGCGTTCTGTACAAAAAGTGCACTTTAATTTAGTGTTGTTTTGATATGTCATCTTAGTGACATCATGCACAAAAGTGCACTAATAGCTTGTTTTAAAATGTCTGACAATCTTGCTCTTTCTGTTTTGGAAATGACATGAATGTTTGTGCCACTGCTTAATAACTGTTTAATAAATACACTTTTAGTTGGGATTTCCCTCTCTGCATGAAAGTTTAAAAGTAGCATATATTAATGCAGTATGAAGAAGAATGTTTGAATGTAGACACATAGAATCATCATACTGCTGTGATTATATGCATCAAGTGTTCATTCAAGGCTAAGGCAGAATATCCACATATATATGGTGTATCGTGACATGGACTAAACATATCCACATATATATGGTGTATCGTGACATGGACTAAACATATCCACATATATATGGTGTATCGTGACATGGACTAAACATATCCACATATATATGGTGTATCGTGACATGGACTAAACATATCCACATATATATGGTGTATCGTGACATGGACTAAACATATCCACATATATATGGTGTATGGTGACATGGACTAAACATATCCACATATATATGGTGTATGGTGACATGGACTAAACATATCCACATATATATGGTGTATCGTGACATGGACTAAACATATCCACATATATATGGTGTATCGTGACATGGACTAAACATATCCACATATATATGGTGTATCGTGACATGGACTAAACATATCCACATATATATGGTGTATCATGACATGGACTAAACATATCCACATATATATGGTGTATCGTGACATGGACTAAACATATCCACATATATATGGTGTATCGTGACATGGCCTAAACATATCCACATATATATGGTGTATCGTGACATGGACTAAACATATCCACATATATATGGTGTATCGTGACATGGACTAAACATATCCACATATATATGGTGTATCGTGACATGGACTAAACATATCCACATATATATGGTGTATCGTGACATGGACTAAACATATCCACATATATATGGTGTATCGTGACATGGACTAAACATATCCACATATATATGGTGTATCGTGACATGGACTAAACATATCCACATATATATGGTGTATCGTGACATGGACTAAACATATCCACATATATATGGTGTATCGTGACATGGACTAAACATATCCACATATATATGGTGTATCGTGACATGGACTAAACATATCCACATATATATGGTGTATCGTGACATGGACTAAACATATCCACATATATATGGTGTATCGTGACATGGCCTAAACATATCGAGATATTTAAAAAAGGCCATAACGCCCAGCCCTAGTAGTCGGTTTATTTCAATTCTTATTTTTTATCTTTATAACTTATGTGATTTAATTTTATTCCATATTTGTTTCCACTACCGCACCTTAAATTGGGAGTCCTTAATCTCGTTATATGCAAATATAATGACAAAAAAGTCCATTCTATTCTATTCTTCTTCTGCAATTATCAAAATGGCCTGGATTTCTCCTTTGAGTTTTCAGTTTCGGGTCGTTGGTGGAGAAAGTTAGGACATTCCTGGTGCGAGCACAACTTGTTGCAGAACACACAGATATGGTACACAACAAGGACTGGTATGAAATAGACTTCTTTTGGTGTTGTGTTGATAAGCAAATGCTTGCACACACGTTATTAGCTAAATGAGCTTTGTGGATTAATCCGCCTTCTGACCTCCTTTCTCCTGAGGCTTCTTGCCATGCAAAACACAAGTAAAGCAGTTAAGTCACGCCTGCACCACACAAATTATGAACTGTAAAGCCGCATTTTTATTGAGTATTTTATTAGTGACCGCATGATTACAGAATGTAGATGTATGATTCATGTCTAAATGTCATCCTGGGCTGTTAATTACACACAATAGGAATGTTGATCTGGGGAAGGAATAGACACATCCAATGTATGTCAGGTAAACAATACTCAACGTGGAAAAGTCAGCTGTGGGGTTAGTCTGAGTGTGTTGTTTTGAGTACCTGGAAAAGCCTGGTGAAGATGTCAAACTCAAAAACGGAGATGTAGTCGTTACAGGTGAGGTCGATGGTGGACTTGAGGGCCATGGCCTCCAGGCCTGAGCTGATAGGATGGAATTCGTGGAGGGACTGACGGAACACCTTCCAAGGCACAATGGTCCTATTGAACAAAGGACAACAATGTCAAATGCCACTTTGGAGACTCACAATTACTACAGTAAAGGCATCATTATGCTTGCCCCCCCCCTGGGAAACTACAGGGGATCTTTACGTGAGCCATTCATGGCCAGTGTTTGACCACACAAACATCTTCAACTCCAACACTACAGAAAACTGACAAGTCATTACATTATAAATATGATGGTACGATACAACAATAATGATCATACAAAACAACTATAAAAATAACCAATGTTACACATTATTTAGTTTCAGCTCAATCGGGATTGCCTGGGTCGCAATTGTTCACTAATACTACTACTACTACTACTTAAATCACCATTGTTCACTACTCCTACATTACTTCAATCATCATTGTTCACTACTCCTACTCCTACATTACTTCATCATTGTTCACTACTCCTACTACTACATTACTTCAATCATCATTGTTCACTACTACTTCAATCACCATTGTTCACTACTCCTACTCCTACATTACTTCAATCATCATTGTTCACTACTACTTCAATCACCATTGTTCACTACTCCTACTCCTACATTACTTCAATCATCATTGTTCACTACTCCTACTCCTACATTACTTCAATCATCATTGTTCACTACTCCTACATTACTTCAATCATCATTGTTCACTACTCCTACTACTACATTACTTCAATCATCATTGTTCACTACTCCTACATTACTTCAATCATCATTGTTCACTACTCCTACATTACTTCAATCATCATTGTTCACTACTCCTACTACTACATTACTTCAATCATCATTGTTCACTACTACTTCAATCACCATTGTTCACTACTCCTACTCCTACATTACTTCAATCATCATTGTTCACTACTCCTACATTACTTCAATCATCATTGTTCACTACTCCTACTCCTACATTACTTCAATCATCATTGTTCACTACTCCTACATTACTTCAATCATCATTGTTCACTACTCCTACTCCTACATTACTTCAATCATCATTGTTCACTACTCCTACATTACTTCAATCATCATTGTTCACTACTCCTACTACTACATTACTTCAATCATCATTGTTCACTACTCCTACATTACTTCAATCATCATTGTTCACTACTACTTCAATCATCATTGTTCACTAATACTACTACTACTACTTAAATCACCATTGTTCACTACTCCTACATTACTTCAATCATTGTTCACTACTCCTACATTACTTCAATCATCATTGTTCACAACTCCTACATTACTTCAATCATCATTGTTCACTACTACTTCAATCATCATTGTTCACTATTCCTACTCCTACTACTTCAATCACCATTGTTCACTACTACTACTACTTCAATCACCATTGTTCACTACTCCTACATTACTTCAATCATCATTGTTCACAACTACTACATTACTTCAATCATCATTGTTCACTACTACTTCAATCATCATTGTGCACTATTCCTACTCCTACTACTTCAATCACCATTGTTCACTACTACTACTACTACTTCAATCATCATTGTTCACTACTCCTACTACATTACTTCAATCACCATTGTTCACTACTCCTACTACTACATTACTTCAATCATCATTGTTCACTACTACTTCAATCATCATTGTTCACTACTCCTACTACTACATTACTTCAATCATCATTGTTCACTACTCCTACTACTACATTACTTCAATCATCATTGTTCACTACTACTTCAATCATCATTGTTCACTACTCCTACTACTACATTACTTCAATCATCATTGTTCACTACTCCTACATTACTTCAATCATCATTGTTCACTACTCCTACATTACTTTAATCATCATTGTTCACTACTCCTACATTACTTCAATCATCATTGTTCACTACTCCTACTCCTACATTACTTCAATCATCATTGTTCACTACTACTTCAATCATCATTGTTCACTACTACTTCAATCATCATTGTTCACTACTCCTACTACTACATTACTTCAATCATTGTTCACTACTACTTCAATCATCATTGTTCACTACTCCTACTACTTCAATCACCAGTGTTCACTACTCCTACTACTTCAGTCGCCATTGTTCACTACTCCTACTACTTCAGTCGCCATTGTTCACTACTTCTACAACTTCAGTAGCCTAGTGGTTGGAGTGTCCGCCCTGAGATGGGTAGGTTGTGAGTTCAAACCCTGGTGATCAAGGGGATGGGTCAAATGCAGAGGACAAATTTCACCACACCTAGTGTGTGTGTGACAATCATTGGTACTTTAACTTTAACTTTAATTGTTCACTACTACTACTTCAGTCGCCATTGTTCACTACTCCTACTACTTCAGTCGCCATTGTTCACTACTCCTACTACTTCAGTCGCCATTGTTCACTACTCCTACTACTTCAGTCGCCATTGTTCACTACTCCTACTACTTCAGTCGCCATTGTTCACTACTCCTACTACTTCAGTCGCCATTGTTCACTACTGCTCCTACTTCAGTCGCCATTGTTCACTACTCCTACTACTTCAGTCGCCATTGTTCACTACTCCTACTACTTCAGTCGCCATTGTTCACTACTACTACTACTTCAGTCGCCATTGTTCACTACTACTACTTCAGTTGCCACTGTTTACTACGAATACTACTTCAGTCGCCATTGTTTACAACAAATACTATTTCAGTCGACTTTGGTCACAACAAATACTACTTTAGTTGCCATATTTCACCACTACTACTTCAGCCGACCTTTTTCACCACTACCACAGTCACCATCGTTCACCACTACTACCACTACAGTCTCCATTGTTCACCACTACTACTACTTCAGTCGCCATTGTTTACTACACTACTACTACGTCAGTCGCCATTGTTCACTACTACTACTAACACTACTAAAGACAAAAACTGCATGTAAAATATTATATTCTACCATCAACAAGTAAGATCGGTCAGTCTTTGAATAAATGCACAAATAACGATCAAAATAAGGCTGATAACTATACAATATGTAAAGCTGTACATTGTTATTTGGCCAAAATGTTTGTATTAGAAGAAAGTAGACTTGCAAAATATGAAACAATGTACAAATACAATTATTTAAATAATGAGTTACTTGAGATTGTTGTTTTTTTTGTTTTGTTTTTTCCCCTAGTACCGGCGGTCGTATTATTTTGCTGCATAAACGCTGTGTATGACTCCGAGTGACTGAGGTGTGCTATCAGATAAACAGTATAGTACTCACCCCTCACATATCAGCGCTTTATACGCAAACTGTTGTTCTATAATTTGAAGGACAAGCTAAATAAACTAAAACATTTTAAACCTTATTGATTAGAAAAAAAAGATATCTAGCTAGAATGATTAAAGTGTACTTATGATGGATAACTCATTTCACTACAAAATCATTCGTTTCCACATTGTGGCTGTATTATGATTTGTGTCCAGCACAGGGGCTTGCAATTTGATCGGCTGGCGCTAAAAACACAAGTGCAATGGCAAGAAGTACGTACAAGTAGAGTGGTACCTCAACTTACGAGGTCAATTTGTTCAATAACTAAGCTGGTATTGGCAGAATAATTGTATCTAAGTTAGCACAAAAACTTTGTGTATCAAAAGCTGTCTTTGATCTTACCAATCAAAAGGCTTGTAAAACTCCACTGTGTAGGATGGGAAGCGACATGAAAGTGTCAGTTTCTTTGATGTATTGTAATCCACAGGAAGATTTTGTCTTGACCCGAGATCTACAAAGCGGAGAGGAAGCAGGACCTGACCCCCCTCCAGGCACCTTTTCTTTGAACTGTTTTGCAAACCAAAGGCAACGGCTGTTTACGACCCCCCTTCCTTTAGAAACAGCTGTTGCCATGAAATCAGGGACAGTCCAAATAAAAGAGGAGGCGTACAATCTTTCGTCAGAGCGTGGTGGGACACTGTGCAAGGGTACAGGTCTACGCGTTTCTCCTCATTGAGCCAAATTTAGTTCTGTCTCTGTTTAATTCCTTGCTTCTTTGTCTGTTTAATAGATGTCATCAGTGTTTGAACCGGACAGGTATCTCAACTCAGGTCAGGCCATTGAAAGGTTTTAAAAATAAAAATCCACTTAATAACTTTCCAATAGCATATACTACTATAACAACTACAGTACTTTTATGAAATTATGTGATAATTGGTAAGCAGACTGAGAGGTATGCTTCCTTGTCATGTAACAATAGGAACAAGGAAATCGTTGTTTACGCTACCGTTCAAAAGTTTGGGGTCACATTAAAATGTCCTTATTTTTCAATGAAGATAACTTTAAACTAGTCTTAACTTTAAAGAAGTACACTCTATACATTGCTAATGTGGTAAATGACTATTCTAGCTACAAATGTCTGGTTTTTGGTGCAATATCTACATAGGTGTATAGAGGCCCATTTCCAGCAACTATCACTCCAGTGTTCTAATGGTACAATGTGTTTGCTCATTGGCTCAGAAGGCTAATTGATGATTAGAAAACCCTTGTGCAATCATGTTCACACATCTGAAAACAGTTTAGCTCGTTACAGAAGCTACAAAACGGACCTTCCTTTGAGCAGATTGAGTTTCTGGAGCATCACATTTGTGGGGTCGATTAAACGCTCAAAATGGCCAGAAAAAGAGAACTTTCATCTGAAACTCGACAGTCTATTCTTGTTCTTAGAAATGAAAGCTATTCCACAAAATTGTTTGGGTGACCCCAAACTTTTGAACGGTAGTGTATGTTGCACATGGACGTGTTTGATTGACAGACTAGAGAGGTAAGCGTGAACAGCGAGTAATATGTATATTTGTGTACCAAAGTGAATGCTTGATTGTCCAGTTTGTTGAGTCGGTAATGGACAGAACCAATTGCAACACATCTAATGCAGCTTCTCCATATTTTCATGGATAAATGTCCATATGTTTGTGGCTGCATGCCACGGAGGAAGGCTGCGGCTTGTGTGATGCGGTCGGGCTGACTCGCCGGATTGGCTAAGTGGTAGGACAAGTTTCGGACAAGGACCGCTTCTTCTCTTTTGCACTAACTTTTTTTTAGTGCCTGTTGTTGGACGGCGGGATTTTTTTTAATCTCTAGCTGAGGCCAAAAACTACTTCAACCAAGCTCAATTTACGCTCGCAACCTAAAACATAACAAAAAAAAATAAAGAGATATCTGAAAACACTGGTAAGTTGGGCTGCCACTGTAGTCCCGAAAGGGCAAGATGACACATTGGTTGAAACCTGTAGAGTAATGCAACATTAAAAACATTTCTCACTTGTCCCCGAAGGCATGCCTCCAGAATTCTGCCGCGTCCGCTTTGGTTATGCGGAAGTTGTCACCCTGAAACAGACCGTTGGGGAAGATGGCCTTCAGCTCGGCCAGCATGTGGCTGAAGATCAGCGACAGCTTGGTGAGGTTCCGCCTGTGAAAGCCAAAAAGAAGAACTGTGAAGCACTGCGGTCAAAGCACTATTGCACATTGTGTAACTTGTGACTTTTTTTGCTACCTAATAGGTCAACTACATTTCACGCGACAGGTGACAAGCTCGACAGCAGCATTATCCAGTTTTCTGTCCGTTGCTCTCTCGCAGGCTAACTTGTAATTAGGGCTGGGCGATATATCGCGGGTTTGTCTCTGTGCGATATAGAAAATGCCTATATGGTGATATTGGAGTATACGTTCTCACGCAGTTGCTTTTAGCTGCGGGCATTACACTACAGGCTCTTCTCACTCTTTCTTGTCTCTCCTTCTCACAGAGACATAAAACAAGCACACCTTCTTACATACGTCACATACGTATACGCCCTCGCGGAGCAGAAAGGTAGCGGCATGGGTAAAGTTAGCTGTGGTGCGAGTGGTAATACGAGAGAAAGAAGGTGCGAATCTGGTAACAAATGAAGGAAGAATTAATTCCCAAGAAAAACAGCAGGGGGTCCATCGTCTGGCGGTGGTTTGGCTTCAAGCGGGAAGATGTTGAACAGACAACCGTAATTTGTCAAATGTGGGGCCAAAGTGTTAATACAAAAAGTAGCATTATTGCTAATATGTAGCATCATTTGAAAAGTCACCCGCTAGAGAATGAAGAGTGCTTGAAACTCCGCATGTCAACATCTCCGTTCAGTGCCACACCAACAAAATGGCCAAGCAACCATTTCCACATCAACACCGTATGAAACAAATAGTCAACAACAGAAGGAGATAACGTCCGCAGGAACCTACCACATAGTGAAGGACATACACTATTTGATTTCCTATTATGCAGCTCATTTTTATTTGACACTTATTGAAATATCTTGTGTGACATCATGCACAAAAGTGCACTTTATTTGTTTTGAACTATTGTAGTGGCGTTCTGTACAAAAAGTGCACTTTAATTGAGTGTTGTTTTGATATGTCATCTTAGAGACATCATGCACAAAAGTGCACTAATAGCTTGTTTAAAATGTCTCTGACAATCTTGCACTTTCTGTTTTGGAAATGACATGAATGTTTGTGCCACTGCTTAATAACTGTTTAATAAATACACTTTTAGTTGTGATTTCCCTCTCTGCATGAAAGTTTAAAAGTAGCATATATTAATGCAGTATGAAGAAGAATGTTGTAATGTAGACACATAGAATCATCATACTGCTGTGATTATATGCATCAAGTGTTCATTCAAGGCTAAGGCAAAATATCCACATATATATGGTGTATCGTGACATGGACTAAACATATCCACATATATATGGTGTATCGTGACATGGACTAAACATATCCACATATATATGGTGTATCGTGACATGGACTAAACATATCCACATATATATGGTGTATCGTGACATGGACTAAACATATCCACATATATATGGTGTATCGTGACATGGACTAAACATATCCACATATATATGGTGTATCGTGACATGGACTAAACATATCCACATATATATGGTGTATGGTGACATGGACTAAACATATCCACATATATATGGTGTATGGTGACATGGACTAAACATATCCACATATATATGGTGTATGGTGACATGGACTAAACATATCCACATATATATGGTGTATCGTGACATGGACTAAACATATCCACATATATATGGTGTATCGTGACATGGCCTAAACATATCCACATATATATGGTGTATCGTGACATGGACTAAACATATCCACATATATATGGTGTATCGTGACATGGACTAAACATATCCACATATATATGGTGTATCGTGACATGGACTAAACATATCCACATATATATGGTGTATGGTGACATGGACTAAACATATCCACATATATATGGTGTATGGTGACATGGACTAAACATATCCACATATATATGGTGTATGGTGACATGGACTAAACATATCCACATATATATGGTGTATCGTGACATGGACTAAACATATCCACATATATATGGTGTATCGTGACATGGCCTAAACATATCCACATATATATGGTGTATCGTGACATGGACTAAACATATCCACATATATATGGTGTATCGTGACATGGACTAAACATATCCACATATATATGGTGTATCGCAGGGGTGTCCAAACTTTTTCCACTGAGGGCCGCACATGGAAACATTAAAGCATGTGGGGGCCATTTTGATATTTTTCATTTTCAAACCATAACAAAATATATGCATTTTTTATTTATTTTACCTTTAGGGGTCCCGGGGACCATAAAGGGTCTCAGTCATTAAAATGTTAAAAATAAGTCAGATTATTATTTTTTTTAAATTATTTAACGCTTACAGTAAATCTCTATATCAACTTCAAGTTGATATAAAGTAATACAAATAAAAAAAAATGTTTTATGGCTTTTCTGTCAAAAACAACTTGGTTTTTTTTTATAGTAAAACTGAAATATGCAGAATTTAGTAATTAGAGCCCTAAAAGATCAATAATGCAGGACACCATTGATTTTAATTATTTCACATTTTTGAGTCATCACAGTGAAAAGATAAATAAAAAATCACTGAATATATTTGGGATCCAAAAGGTGCCCCACTCATAAAGTGATACATTTTTATTAGGATTTTCTTTTACTTTCAACACTTAAGTTACGAGATCAACTTCAGATATATCTGTCCATTTTATGCTGGAACAATTATTTTGTTTGTTTTATGCGCTTTTGTCAAAGAAAACTTTGATGTTTTTATATGGCTACTACACAATATATGCAATATTTACCACATAAAACATTTTAAAGTGAAATATTTGAAGTAATTGGAGCCCTGAAAATAATTCATTATAACATGGATTTTTTGTCATTATTTTTCTTTTTTGAGCAATGGCAAATAAAGAAAAATGAAGAAAGAAAAAGAAAAAAAAACAGCCTGCATGGCAGCTTTTGTGTCAACATTGCAACTTTTTCTCGTTAGATTTCACCTCATTCCACTTTTTTTAATGTTCTTTTTTATTTTTACAATAGTATTTCCAGGATGTGCGGCGGGCCGGTAAACAATTAGCTGCGGGCTGCAAATGGCCCCCGGGCCGCTCTTTGGACACCCCTGGTGTATCGTGACATGGACTAAACATATCCAGATATTAAAAAAAGGCCATATCGCCCAGCCCTACTTGCAATGCATTTTGGTCACAAAAAGGAGGCCACGACTAAACACAAGACAATTGTGCGCGGGTATTGGGCAGTGGAAATTGACATGCACCAGAGCAACGGTAATAAAAAGGCACGGCCACACCGCACACAACGCTATATGTACCCCACGGAAGAAAGCGGAGTGTTGTACAGAGAGAAAAGTGCCTGAGGCTGGCTGATGAATATTAGTGTACAACAGCGTACCAACGGACGCTGCGTGTTGGAAGGGGCTCTCCAAGGAAACGGGCAAGAAAATCTGAGAGAAAAGGCAGTGCTTAAAAAGCAACTATTTTGATCATCTTAACAGAGCTGACTGTTTAAAAGGCGCTCTTTCCCCCTCATGTCACTGCATGTTTTTGAAGGTAGGCCAGCCTCAAAACTGTGGAAATCACAAATTTAGGGTGGGTCTCTCCCTTCTTCAGTGTCATCTCTGTAAAGTCTAGTTGTACTGACTTTGCATTGTTTCTGGCTCAACCACACTCACTTTCATCCACTTTAGAACTGATGCCACTCCTCTTGTATACACTATATTCTTCCAGATTAGGGCTGGGCGATATGGCCTTTTATTAATATGTGGATATGTTTAGTCCATGTCACGATACACCATATATATGTGGATATGTTTAGTCCATGTCACCATACACCATATATATGTGGATATGTTTAGTCCATGTCACGATACACCATATATATGTGGATATGTTTAGTCCATGTCACGATACACCATATATATGTGGATATGTTTAGTCCATGTCACCATACACCATATATATGTGGATATGTTTAGTCCATGTCACGATACACCATATATATGTGGATATGTTTAGTCCATGTCACCATACACCATATATATGTGGATATGTTTAGTCCATGTCACGATACACCATATATATGTGGATATTTTGCCTTAGCCTTGAATGAACACTTGATGCATATAATCACAGCAGTATGATGATTCTATGTGTCTACATTAAAACATTCTTCTTCATACTGCATTAATATATGCTACTTTTAAACTTTCATGCAGAGAGGGAAATCACAACTAAAAGTGTATTTATTAAACAGTTATTAAGCAGTGGCACAAACATTCATGTCATTTCCAAAACAGAAAGTGCAAGATTGTCAGAGACATTTTAAAACAAGCTATTAGTGCACTTTTGTGCATGATGTCACTAAGATGACATATCAAAACAACACTCAATTAAAGTGCACTTTTTGTACAGAACGCCACTACAATAGTTTAAAAGAAATAAAGTATCCGGCTGAAACGTCGCGGTATGATGACGTATGCGCGTGACGAAGTCAGTTTAACGGAAGTTATGGTACCCCGTAGAATCCTATACAAAAAGCTCTGTTTTCATTTCATAATTCCACAGTATTCTGGACATCTTTTGCAATTTGTTTAATGAACAATGAAGGCTGCAAAGAAGACAGTTGTAGGTGGGATCGGTGTATTAGCAGCGGACTACAGCAACACAACCAGGAGGACTTTGTTGGAGAGCAGACGCGCTAGCCGGCGACCTCACCTTGACTTCCTACGTCTCCGGGCCGCCAAACGCATCGGGTGAAGTCCTTCGTCCTTCCGCCGATCGCTGGAACGCAGGTGAGCACGGGTGTTGATGAGCAGATGAGGGCTGGCTGGCGTAGGTGGAGAGCTAATGTTTTTAGCATAGCTCTGTGCGGTCCGGTTGCCAAGTTAACTTCAATGGCGTCGTTAGCACAGCATTGTTAACCTTCGCCAGCCTGGAAAGCATTAACCGTGTATTTACATGTCCACGGTTTAATAGTATTGTTGATTTTCTATCTATCCTTCCAATCAGGGGTTTATTTTCTTTGTTTCTATATGCAGTTAAAGCACGATGCTATCACGTTAGCTCGTAGCTAAAGCGTTTCGCCGATGTATTGTCGTGGAGATAAAAGGCACTCAATGTCCATTTCGGGTTCTCGACTCTCATTTTCAAGAGGATATAGTATCCCAGGTGGTTTAAAATACAAATCCGTGATCCACAATAGAAAAAGGAGAGAGTGTGGAATCCAATGAGCCAGCTTGTACCTAAGTTACGGTCAGAGCGAAAAAAAAAAAAGTATTTCACTGCATTCTAGTCCGTCACTCTAACGTTCCTCATCCACGAATCTTTCATCCTCGCTCAAATTAATGGGGTAATGGTCCGAATCGCTCTAGCTGCGTTGAAAACAATAGGAAAATATGAGGGAGTGAACAACTGACAACCTTTCGCTACTTCCGGTAGGGGCAAGGTTTTTTTTTATCAGAGACCAAAAGTTGCGAACTTTATCGACGTTGTTCTATACTAAATCTTTTCAGCAAAAATATGGCAATATCGCAAAATGATCAAGTATGACACATAGAATGGATCTGCTATTCCCGTTTAAATAAAAAAAAATCATTTCAGTAGGCCTTTAATTAGTTTGTCTTCAGGGACTTATTTGAAACTGATAAGTACCATATTTTTCAGACCATAGGGCACATCAGATTATAAGGCGCACTGCCGATGAGATCTACTTTCATACAAAAGACGCCCCATGACTATTTTTTCTACATTTAAAAAACTTCCTTGTGGTCTACATAACATGCAATGGGTATCTTTTTTTAAGCATCCCCATAAAAAAAGACAAATAAAATAGCATCTCTGTATAGCTGCTCTGGAGTCAGTGTTTATACTACCCCCTACAACTGTTGACTCGTATCTAAGCAGCACAACACAGCCATATTTGATTGCCATCACAGGAAGGAGAAACAGATTATTTTCTTAACACTAGCTTTTTGTCCCCCGCCATGCACCCTGGTGCTATAGATCGACCTCTGACCCAGCAGCTGGCTGCTCCCTTCCTGTTTCCTGCTGGCTGTGATAAAGTAGTGTGGCTCGTCAGCCCGACGGCACAGCAGCAAGGGTGAGCCCTTACAAAATGATCGTGTGTGTGTGGATTCACAAGTAGCCCAAATGTCAGCATGCAGCTGTATTATCTTTCGCTGCTCTGCTCGAAGACGGACACCCAGATTTGAGACACGGAGCCTTGAAAGGAGGCTACAAGGCTGTTTACATAACATTTGTAGTCATTTAGGACCACTGGAGCAAACTCAAACACAAAGCTCTATTTGTTGGAACACCACAGTCACCTTTTGGTTCGATTTTTATGGATTTGCACAGTGGACCCTCGCACCCGGATACCTCCTAGCCAAACCCAGCAATCTTCACTTGACCACGAGATGAAACAGAAACTGTCCAATTGTTCATACAAGTCATTAGTGCATCTGCACTGGTTTGTGGCTTGTTTCTAGTGCGCTATAATGCAATGTGGGGGTTTAATTAACATGGTTGCGCATGGGCGTGTTTTCCAGGCCCATCCTCAGGCCGCCTTCAGCGCCATTTTGTGGGTTGTGTTTAGGGTTGCAAAATTTTGGGAATATTCAAAGTTGGAAACTGTCCATGGGAATTAACGGGAATAAACATTGAATGCAACATGCTAGATCTTGCAGCAGGATTATTAGCTAAAACAACCTGATTTAATGCAAACTCAGTTGAATTTCAACCCTGCACTGTGCATTCCTCCATCACATGTGCAGTGCATTCTTCCAACACATGCCCGGATAATTCCCAGCATGCAACACACTACAGCAGGGCTATTGAGACCACACTAGTATTTGAGCCCAAGGACTTCATCCAGCCAGGTAAGTTTTGATGATATTACTGGGGTAAATATATTTGATCTATGGTATTTAAGTTTAATAGAGGTGTAATTGCTTGTTACTGTATGACTGTAGACTACTCCAGCAGACTTCCACTAGCTAGCTAGCTGTTCCCACTTTACTTACAAACCCGACCGAACCAGCCCTGAGAGCCAATACTTGTCCCAATGTTACGGATCAGACTTCCCTTGTTCTAACGTGCCAGAAGCTTGTTAACCTTGGAGACTTGCTTTTTTGATTGATTGGTTGAGACTTTTATTAGTAGGTTGCACAGTGAAGTACATATTCCGTACAATTGACCACTAAATGGTAACACCCGAATAAGTTTTTCAACTTGTTTAAGTCGGGGTCCATGATGATTCATGATACAGATATATACTATCAGATATATACTATCTTCATAATACAGTCATCACACAAGATAATCACATTGAATTATTTACATTATTTACAATCAGGGGTGTGGAGGGGGGGGGTTAGGATATGGACAGCAAGTAGTGGACATAGAGAGAGAGAGAGAGAGAGAGAGAGAGAGAGAGAGAGAGAGAGAGAGAGAGAGAGAGAGAGAGAGAGAGAGAGAGAGAGAGAGAGAGAGAGAGATCAGAAGGCATAAGAAAAAGTATCTGCATTTGATTGTTTACATATGATTATTAGCAATCCGGGGAGGGTGTTAGTTTAGGGTTGTAGCTGCCTGGAGGTGAACTTTTATTGCGGTTTTGAAGGAGGATAGAGATGCCCTTTCTTTTACACCTGTTAAGAGTGCATTCCACATGGAAGTGGCATAGAAAGAGAATGAGTTAAGACCTTTGTTAGTTCGGAATCTGGGTTTAACGTGGTTAGTGGAGCTCCCCCTGGTGTTGTGGTTATGGCGGTCATTTACGTTAAGGAAGTAGTTTGACATGTACTTCGGTATCAGGGAGGTGTAGCGGTTTTTATAGACTAGGCTCAGTGCAAGTTGTTTTACTCTGTCCTCCACCCTGAGACAGCCCACTTTGGAGAAGTGGGTAGGAGTGAGGTGGGATCTGGGGTGGAGGTCTAGAAGTAACCTGACTAGCTTGTTCTGGGATGTTTGGAGTTTAGATTTGAGGGTTTTGGAGGTGCTAGGGTACCAGGAGGTGCATGCGTAATCGAAAAAGGGTTGAACGAGAGTTCCCGCCAGAATCCTCATGGTGCTTTTGTTGACCAGAGAGGAAAGATTCTGTAGAGAAATCTCGTTCGTTGGTTAATCTTTTTGATTACCTTGGTTGCCATTTTATCACAGGAAAGGTTAGCATTTAGAATGGAACCTAGGTAGGTGACCTCATCTTTCATGGTGATAACAATGTCACCCACTTTTATAGTGAAGTCATTGACTTTCTTAAGGTTGATGCGGGACCCAAACAGGATGGATTCCGTTTTACCCAAGTGTATGGATAGCTTGTTGTCAGCGAGCCAGGTGCAAGTTCTACAGAGCTCAGCACTGAGGATTTTCTCCACCTGTGACTTGGGCTTGGGATATGGGTATACGGCAGTGGCGGTTGCCTATACCCATATCAATTAAAAAAAGGGGTCAACTACGTAATATTGTGTTGACATTTCAATGACTAAACATGCGCTAAAGTGCATTCAACTTTTGTTCGAAATCAGCATATTTTGCAACAGCTGACACGGTTTTCTTCTCATTCGTTCGGAGCGTAGGATGGGTTGTACCACCGCAGCCAAACTAGATGGATTGGATAAATGCTCGGCTTTGTGCCAGCCACAAATGCCCAGCGTCTCTGGAAGTGAATGGAAAGTGGGCTCGGCCACAGCTGGCCTGGGCGCCAGGCTTCCGCGTGATCAATCTGAGGCTAAATCCCTTTATGATTGACGGCAAAATGAGCGAACCAGCGATCTTGAATTATAAACCACTGCCAGAGCATTTTTCAAGTTTCATTCAATTGCTTTGTGTTGATATGGAGAATTTCACAATCCTGTAAATGACATTTTCTTTGTCAAATCTAGTACGTCTATATATTGTATCTGTTACTGGGGACTGTGCTTGTGTTTAGAGATGAACTTTCCCTACTTGCAAGACCAGCAGCCGCCACTTGTATACGGCCTATGTTGTTACATTGTACAATAAACAGTAACATATGGAAAAATAGTACAAAACAATGTAAAAAAACATATGTTAATACTAACTAGATGAGGCAATTCCTGAAGGAATGAATGCTCCAATGCTGAAGTTGAACTGATATACTGGAATTTTTTTAGAATTGTTTAAGTAGACCACACAATTCCTGAACAGGCTGAATATTTTGAAGTTGGAACAGTTGAAATGAAATGAAAAATGTGGGAGTTGTGGAACTTTGAAGAATGTCCCATTGATTTCAATGGGAATTTCCCAAAAAGTTGAGAATTTCAGGAAAAGTGGGGAATTTTTATGAAAATGGTAAACAAAAACTTGAATGGTCTGAATGAGTTGAATTGGTCGGTGTTGGAATTTTTCAAATTGGTGGAGAAATGTTGAAGTAGTAACATGTTGAATGGAGAAATGGTATTACGGAATTCCTGGAAAACCGGGAATTTTTCCAGTTCAAAAAACAACTTTGTTTTTTTGTCCTGTTTAAGAGGAATGTTTTGACGGTGAAACGGTTGAAATGCGTTGTAAAAAATGTGGAAGGAGTAGTAGCCAGAAAAATCTAATCAAATCAAATCAACTTTATTTATAAAGCACATTTAAAATTGACCACATGGGTAGCCAAAGTGCTGTACAATGGGCAGGTTAAAAATAATACGACAACCGAGCAAACACAACAGAACACGATAAAAAATAAATAAATAAAATATAAAAACATAAAAACAGGTTCACAGCAGGTGTATTATGGGGTGCCATTGCAGGATGGATATCACTCAGTGTTAAAAGCCATGGAATAAAAGTATGTTTTTAAGAGAGATTTAAAAACAGGAAGAGAGGAGGCTTGTCTAACACTCAGAGGTAGGTCGTTCCAGAGCGTGGGAGCAGCAGCAGCGAAAGCTCTGTCACCTCTAAGCTTCAGCCTTGTGTCCGGGACCGTCAGTAGCAGCTGATCGGCTGATCTTAGGGATCGGGTGGGGCAGTAAGGCTGAAGGAGGTCGGAGAGATATGTTGGCGCGAGGTTGTTTAGACATTTAAAAACAAATAAAAGGAGTTTAAAATTGATTCTGTAACGCGCAGGGAGTCAGTGAAGGGACGCTAATATAGGGGTGATGTGCTCACGTCTGCGGGTCTGTGTTAGCAGACGAGCAGCAGAGTTCTGCACAAGCTGCAGGCCTGGCTAATGCCTACATACAGGGCATTGCAGTAGTCTAAACGAGTTGAGATAAAGGCGTGGATTAATTTCTCGAGATCATGTCCTGATAGAAGCTGTTTCACTTTCGCTATTTGGCGTAATTGATAAAAGCTTTTTTGTACGACGCTGCTGATTTGTTTTTCGAATTTAAAATCTGAGTCGAACTTTACCCCCAGGTTTGTGACACAGTCGCTGAGATACGGGGTCAGAGTGCCGAGGTCAACGTTGGGGGAGGGGGAGCGACTTGGACCGAACAACATAACTTCTGTTTTGTCTTCATTTAGGCTCAGGAAGTTAGCTGAAAGCCAGGCTTTGATGTCGTGCAGGCAGTCAATAAGACGTTGAACCGTGTTATTTTGTGCCATGGGAAAATAAATCTGGCAATCATCGGCATAAAAATGAAATGCAATATCGTACTTCCTAAAAACAGAACCAAGGGGGAGAAGGTAAAGCGCAAATAAGATTGAGGAAAGGATTGAGCCCTGGGGAACCCCATGTGGTAAAGGGGCTGTGGAAGACATAAAACTGTTTATTTTTACACAAAAACTCCTGTCGGTTAAGTACGACCGGAACCAGTTGAGGGCGGCGCCCTTAATGCCCACACAGTTCTCAAGACGAGTGATTAAGGTGGCGTGGTCGACGGTGTCGAAAGCAGCAGACAGATCTAAAAGCACCAGGACAACATATTTACCAGAATCAGTTGACAGGAGGATATCGTTAAAAACTTTTAGAAGCGCTGACTCTGTGCTGTGGAGGGCTTTGAAACTGGACTGGAACAACTCAGTGATACCATTATCCTCTAAGAAGGGCAACAATTGACTGTAGACAACCTTCTCTAATATTTTAGAAATGTATGGAAGATTAGAGATAGGTCTAAGGTTAGAGAGGAGAGAGGGGTCGAGGCTTGGTTTTTTAAGTAGAGGTCGTACCACTGCATGTTTAAACTCTACTGGAACTATTCCAGAAGAGAGGCTACTATTGATAATGTTAAGGACACTTGATCCAATAGTAGCAAGTACTTCCTTAAACAGGCGAGGTGGGAGGGAGTCTGCAGGAGAACCAGAGGGCTTCATATGACTAACTGTGTCATTTCAAAAAGAAAAGGACACCGGCTCAAACTGATGGAAAACAGAAGAGAAATTCAGTGGAACAGAAGGGTCATATGAAGGCTGAGATAAACTGGCTCTAGTTGACACAATTTTGTCAGTGAAAAAATGGAGAAAATTTTCACAGAATTCAAAAGAAGCATCAAATCCAACAGATTTGGGAGCATCAATGACAGTGTTAATAGTTTTAAACAGAACTCTGAAAAAAGGGTGGAAATAGGGCTTTGGAAAACCAGGAGTTCTGAAAAATCCTGGAACTTTTTTTTAACTTGGAAAAAGGGTAGTTTAAATTTCCAGAATGGTGGAATGTGTTTAAGGTGGAATGGTTTGGACTGGTTGAAAAATGTGGACGTTTGAAAAATGGCCAATTCATTTTGAAGGGGAAAAATGTCCTGAAAAACCTGGAATTCTGGGAAATCTGGGAAATTTGTCAAGGGAAAGCCTGCGGTTCCTGAATAAGCTGAACAGTTTGAAGTAGGAACGGTTTGAATCGGATGAAAAATGTGGAAGGTAGAGCGCGCCAAAATCTGGAGAAGAAGAAGAAGAAATAGATGAATTTTTGTGTAGAAAACCATGTGTGAATGTTTTGGAGCATTCACACAGTTACTAATAACACATCTTTGTTTTAAATGTATGTACACGTTTTTAAAAAAATTTTTTAAATAAAATATGTGCATCTTCGTAGATTATGCAAATTATATGTCATTTTAACCACGCCCCCACCGCCACAAGTACCGTACATTGGCGAACTGGGGGAAACGCTGCAACTATGCAAGTCCATACACAAATCCCAGGCCCACTTCGACAGATTATTGTTTTGTAACTTCTGCCATGCTTAAGCCCCTCAACAATTCAAGTCATACACAGAATGGCCCCACTATGGACTGGACTGTCACACTATTATGTTAGATCCACTATGGACTGGACTCTCACACTATTATGTTAGATCCACTATGGACTGGACTGTCACACTATTATGTTAGATCCACTATGGACTGGACTCTCCCACTATTATGTTAGATCCAGTGTGGACTGGACTCTCACACTATTATGTTAGATCCACTATGGACTGGACTCTCACACTATTATGTTAGATCCACTATGGACTGGACTCTCACACTATTATGTTAGATCCACTATGGACTGGACTCTCACACTATTATGTTAGATCCACTGTGGACTGGACTCTCACACTATTATGTTAGATCCACAGTGGACTGGACTCTCACACTATTATGTTAGATCCACTATGGACTGGACTCACACACTATTATGTTAGATCCACTATGGACTGGACTCTCACACTATTATGTTAGATCCACTATGGACTGGACTCTCACACTATTATGTTAGATCCACTATGGACTGGACTCTCACACTATTATGTTAGATCCACTATGGACTGGACTCTACCAATATTATGTTAGATTCACTATGGACTGGACTCACACACTATTATGTTAGATCCACTATGGACTGGACTCTACCAATATTATGTTAGATTCAATATGGACTGGACTCACACAATATTATGTTAGATCCACTATGGACTGGACTCTCACACTATTATGTTAGATCCACTATGGACTGGACTCTCACACTATTATGTTAGATCCACTGTGGACTGGACTCTCACACTATTATGTTAGATCCACTATGGACTGGACTCTCACACTATTATGTTAGATCCACTATGGACTGGACTCTCACACTATTATGTTAGATCCACTATGGACTGGACTCTCACACTATTATGTTAGATCCACTATGGACTGGACTCTCACACTATTATGTTAGATCCACTATGGACTGGACTCTCACACTATTATGTTAGATCCACTATGGACTGGACTCTCACACTATTATGTTAGATCCACTATGGACTGGACTCTCACTATTATTTTAGATCCACTATGGACTGGACTCTCACACTATTATGTTAGATCCACTATGGACTGGACTCTCACACTATTATGTTAGATCCACTATGGACTGGACTCTCACACTATTATGTTAGATCCACTATGGACTGGACTCACACTATTATGTTAGATCCACTATGGACTGGACTCACACTATTATGTTAGATCCACTATGGACTGGACTCACACACTATTATGTTAGATCCACTATGGACTGGACTATCACACTACTATGTTAGATCCACTATGGACTGGACTCTCACACTATTACGTTGGATACACTATGGACTGGACTCTCACACTATTAACTAGATCCACTATGGACTGGACTCTCCCAATATTATGTTAGATCCACTATGGACTGAACTCTCACACTATTATGTTCGATCCACTATGGACTGGACTCTCCCAATATTATGTTAGATCCACTATGGACTGAACTCTCACACTATTATGTTAGATCCACTATGGACTGGACTCTCACACTATTATGTTAGATCCACTATGGACTGGACTCTCACACTATTATGTTAGATCCACTATGGACTGGACTCTCACACTATTATGTTAGATCCACTATGGACTGGACTCTCACACTATTATGTTAGATCCACTATGGACTGGACTCTCACACTATTATGTTATATCCACTATGGACGGTCCCACATCTGCGGTACCCTCCAAGGTTCACACTTACTGAATGAGGTCTTGTTTCTAAAAACAATATGTTGAAAATTCTTGGCACTTCAGCAGAGCGAGAGCCTTTCCCTGCAACACTCTGCATTGCCAACAGTCAGGAGCAAATAAGGCTACTGAGACTAATCCTCATTATAACAACCCATGACTGCTTTTTACTGCTTAAAATATGAATGTCCACATTGCATCGCCAACATTTGCCCAGAAGCTAGCGATAATGCATGAATTCCTGATTTCCATGCAAACTCACTTCCGTAATCAGCTTGATCAAACAGCGTTGATATCCACCCCGCTATTTGCATACAGTTCCATGCCAGACGAACAAACAAGATCTTTTTGGGTAGTGAGAGCGCTCGCGTGATAGGATGAGCTTTCAGGCCATCTCCCAGACCCAACCTTTTGTTATCTACCTGTAATAGGAAGTTAAACAAAATATGTCAAATCTAAACTGTACAATGTGGTTTTAACTAGAAGTGTCCTGATCTGATATTGCTATTAAACATCTGTACAGTATCAGCAAAAAATATATATCGGCTTGCATCTGAACTTATCGATATATGCAGTCCTGCAGTGTGTTTACTTGTGCAAAGCTTGGCAGCCAATTAACAGCTAAATATCTACAACCAAGAACACAAAGTTGGTCTTTTAATAAAGTAATTTACAAAAAAGGTAAACATGGTAGGGTATAAGCTACTAAAAGTTGGCATCCACTCAGCAGCTATAGCATATGTCTTCTTTTTGGTTAACCACTAGAAGTTTGACGTTTTTAAGTTACATTAAAACAATATATTGAAGCTGTTTACAAAAAAGCTAAGCAGTTTTAAATGTATGAATACATTTATTGTAACTATGGCTGTCGATTAATCACTAAATCGTTTTAACCGTAAAAGCTCTTAACCACTGTGCGGTCCTACTCCTATTCAGGAGATCGCAAAAAGCCGCTGCCTGACCAGGGTTCAGAAAATCTGCAGAGGCTCCTCCCACCCCCACCAAGGACTGTTTTCACTGCTGGACTCTAGAAAGAGGTTCCGCAGGAATAATATAAATACAGTATATTATACAGCATTATTCACATGTGAATAGTATAAATACAGTCTATTATACAGCATTATTTACATGTGAATAATATAAATACAGTCTATTATACGGCATTATTCACATGTGAATAATATAAAAACAGTCTATTATACAGCATTATTCACATGTGAATAATATAAATACAGTCTATTATACAGCATTATTCACATGTGAATAATATAAATACATTCTATTATACAGCATTATTCACATGTGAATAATATAAATACAGTATATTATACAGCATTATTCACATGTGAATAATATAAATACAGTCTATTATACAGCATTATTTACATGTGAATAATATAAATACAGTCTATTATACAGCATTATTTACATGTGAATAATATAAATACAGTCTATTATACAGCATTATTCACATGTGAATAATATAAATACAGTGTATTATACAGCATTATTCACATGTGAATAATATAAATACAGTCTATTATACAGCATTATTTACATGTGAATAATATAAATACAGTCTATTATACAGCATTATTCACATGTGAATAATATAAATACAGTCTATTATACAGCATTATTCACATGTGAATAATATAAATACAGTCTATTATACAGCATTATTTACATGTGAATAATATAAATACAGTCTATTATACAGCATTATTTACATGTGAATAATATAAATACAGTCTATTATACGGCATCATTCACATGTGAATAATATAAATAGTCTGTTATACAGCATTATTCACATGTGAATAATATAAATAGTCTATTATACAGCATTATTCACATGTGAATAATATAAATACAGTCTATTATACAGTATTATTCACATGTGAATAATATAAATACAGTCTATTATACATTCAAGTACAGTCAAAAAGGAGCATATGCATTATACAGTCAAATGGCTGTCGATATGAAGGACTTGTCGTAGAAGAGAAGAGGGATTTATATATTAAAAAACTAGTGAAAGGTGGCAGAGGGATTCTCTTATTTAGATGTTTCTTTTAGCGATGTAGACCACGTGCAGGAAACCCACAATGCGTCTACTTGGACACATTTGGACAAATGTACGCGTCTGGATAAAACATTCATTTGAGTTGTTTACCATGTAAGCCCAAATCAAAACTGTTCTCCAGTTGCCAAGCCGGGCATATTTGGCAGGAGAAATGCTGGCAAAAATGTACGGCGAAGTGAGGAAGATCATAGCCGCACAATGAAGTCAAGTCACTTACTTGGCGCTGACCAGAACCGTACGTGTGTGACAGTCCATTACATCTTCCAATGGGAATTAAAAAGTGCCCGCCTGCAAATGTATTTATCTGAGTTTGATACATGTTGCATTATTTGCACAGCTATGTTATTTATTTCATGTAGAAAGAATATTTTTCTATTTTATTCATGTTATGTAATTCTGTGCTACTTAAACAGTTTATTTTCTGTGCTGTTAATACCCATCCTGACTAACTGGGTTAATAAAAGTGTTTACAGTACAGTTGTCATTCACTTCACTTTCAGTGAATCTCGCTCAAAAATGAACATCTTTATATGTATACTTTCACCGGAAAATATATCGAGATGTACAGTATATCGAATATCGAGTTTAAGTAAAAAAATATATCGAGATATACGTTTTCGTACATATCGCCCAGCCCTACTTTAAAGGCTACAACGGTGACTCCCATTAGCCGCATCTTCCAAGCGTTTTTTTTTATCGTCTTTAAAATCCTAATAAAAAAACCACATGCTAAACGATAGACAAAATTTCCCCAAAAATGCAGGTTCCGTTTAAGTGAAACATTTAAAAACAGTCCTGGTTGACATTTTAACAAAAATAATTGCATTTGGCTATAAATATTGCAACCTTGTCTTAGTTCATTTCAATAATGCACGTGATCAATCATCCATCCATCCATCCTTTTACTACCGCTTGTCCCTTTTGGAGCCTATCTCAGCTGCATTCGGGCGGAAGGCGGGGTACACCCTGGACAAGTCACCACCTCATCACAGGGCCAACACAGATAGACAGACAACATTCCCACTCACATTCACACACTAGAGACAATTTAGTGTTGCCAATCAACCTATCCCCAGGTGCATGTCTTTGGAGGTGGGAGGGGCCTATCTCCAGGTGCATGTCTTTAGAGGTGGGAGGGGCCTATCCCCAGGTGCATGTCTTTGGAGGTGGGAGGAAGCCGGAGTACCCGGGGAGAACATGCAAACTCCACACAGAGCGCAGGTGAGCACGGGTGTTGATGAGCAGATGAGGGCTGGCTGGCGTAGGTGGATAGCTAATGTTTTTAGCATAGCTCCGTCGAGGTCCCGCAGCTAAGTTAGCTTCAATGGCGTCGTTAGCAACAGCATTGTTAAGCTTCGCCAGGCTGGAAAGCATTAACCGTGTAGTTACATGTCCATGGTTTAATAGTATTGTTGATTTTCTGTCTATCCTTCCAGTCAGAGGTTTATTTCTTTTGTTTCTATCTGCAGTTAAGCCCGATGCTATCACGTTAGCTCCGTAGCTAAAGAGCTTCGCCGATGTATTGTCGTGGAGATAAAAGTCACTGTGAATGTCCATTTCGCGTTCTCGACTCTCATTTTCAAGAGGATATAGTATCCCAGGTGGTTTGAAATACAAATCCGTGATCCACAATAGAAAAAGGAGAAAGTGTGGAATCCATTGAGCCCTTGTACCCAAGTTACGGTCAGAGCGAAAAAAGATACGTCCTGCACTGCACTCTAGTCCTTCACTCTCACGTTCCTCATCCACAAATCTTTCATCCTCGCTCAAATTAATGGGGTAATCGTCGCTTTCTCGGTCCGAATCGCTCTCGCTGCTGGTGTAAACAATGGGGAAATGTGAGGAGCCTTTCAACCTGTGACGTCACGCTACTTCCGGTACAGGCAAGGCTTTTTTTTATCAGCGACCAAAAGTTGCGAACTTTATCGTTGATGTTCTCTACTAAATCCTTTCAGCAAAAATATGGCAATATCGCGAAATGATCAAGTATGACACATAGAATGGATCTGCTATCCCCGTTTAAATAAAAAAAAAATCATTTCAGTAGGCCTTTAAGGCACTGCCCCCAATATTGTTGTCTGGGTGGAAATCGGGAGAATGGTTGCCCCGGGAGATTTTCGGGAGGGGCACTGAAATTCGGGAGTCTCCCGGGAAAATGGGGAGGGTTGGCAAGTATGACTGGGAGACGCGACTGCTCTGTACTTCTCCCTACGTCCGTGTACCACTCCGTACAGCGGCGTTTTAAAAAGTCATACATTTTACTTTTTGAAACAGATACCGATAATTTCCGATATCACATTTTAAAGCATTTATCGGTCCATAATATCGGACTGCAGATATTATCGGACATCTCTAGTTACAATGACATGTATTTTCTTATTGCAACACAGCACGCCTGCAAAAGCACCAGAGAATATATGTTATGTTGTAAACTAAAGGCTTTAATAACATTTTAAATTGCTCCTCAAATCAACAAATGATCAGCTTTCTAACTGGTCATGATGACAAGCATCCTGACTAACATTTTTTTCCCAGCACACAATGCATCATCATCCTGAAGTCCATTGCTCTGTGCACAGCATTAGACCTCCCACAGTGCCTGCAAGCCCACCACTTCCTGCCAGCAGCTGGACCTATGGCTGGTGGTCAGGATGCGATGGAAGCGTCATCTAGAGACCAGATGAAAGACTTCTCAGAGAGGTCAAAGCTGTATACGCGTGGGCTTTCCTGCTGACACATTGATCAAACTTCAACCGTGTTTAACCGCCTGACGGATAATGGTTAACTTATAAATGCATCCTAACTGTTAAGACAGACAGGACACTGCAGCTATCTCACGCCATTTGTTAGTACTTTTCATTAAGTGGCTGGCTTTACGCTATTTTGTAATTATGTCTTCTGAATATGGTCATGTGTGTGCCAGACAATGCGTCGGACAGCACAGCAATAAGGGGAAGGAGGTAGCGCTGTGTGCTACGTTGGATTCTTACCAAATGTGGGCCATCTTGTTAATAATTAAATAGATCATTGTCCTAAGACTTACTTTCATCTCAGGCGCTCCTCCTACAGTGAATATTTCATTCCTTGCATGTTGGGCTGGGCGATATATGGAATATACTCGATATATTGCAGGTTTGTCTGTGCGATATAGAAAATGACTATATGGTGATTAAGGCTGCAGCTAACGATTATTTTTCTATCGATGAATCTATAGATTATTTTTTCGATTAATCGGTTAATCTATAGATTAATTTTTCGATTCATCTATAGATTATTTTTCCTTTTACCGATTTTTTTTTTTTTTATTATTTAAAATGAAGATGAAAAAATAAAAGTAGGCCAGTTTTTTCAAAAGGCATGGTTTTTATTTACAAAAAAAAAAAGTATGCCCACTCAGTCAACATTGACAACAACATGACAAAATATTCTGTAACAACGTAAACATTTAAAACTTTTAACATTTAACAAAATTAAAAGTAGCTTATTTGCTTTTTAATGTGCAAATATAAAAGTAAACATCCAGTGCAAATCTTAATATTCTGCAATAGTATAAGCATTTCAAAAGTAAAAGTATTGCTTATTTTGCTTTAAAATCTGCAAAAACAAAGATAAACATCCAATACAAAAAAGTGCAAAACGAAATATTCTGTAACAACAGTGTAAACATTTCAACAAAAGTGAAAGTATTGCTTATTTGATAAAATGTGCAAAAATAAAGATAAACATCCAATACAAAAAAGTGCCAATCTAAATATTCTGGAGCACTGTAAACATTAAGTATTGCTTTTAAAATGTGCAAAATAAACATCCAGTCCAACACAGTACACAATAACCAATTCTACTCATTCCAGTGAGTGACTAACAGTTGTAATGAAGAAAGGTTAGCATGTCTACTTGCTTTGCTTCTTTTCTTGTTTACAATATTCCCAGCAGCTGAAAATAGGCGCTCAGAAGGGGTCGATGTGGCTGGAACTGAGAGCTAATTAGCCTTCACCTCAAACCAAGACTGCGAGCGAGCTGAGCTGCAGTTTAAGTTTCTAGTAGGTCAACGGGCTCATAGTGATGTTACTAGTAGTTGACTGGGAGGTGTTTATTATCATTTGGGGAGAGTCCGCTGCCTGATGCTCACCTGCTAAACACCTATCTGCTCCACGCTGAAGCGCTGACTACATGCGCTCTGAATACGCACTGCTGATTGGCTGATAATGCTTCGTGTGTACCAATCAGATGGTTGTGTGGGTGGGACAATGCTGCGTGTGTACCAATCAGATGGTTGTGTGGGTGGGACAATGCTGCGTGTGTACCAATCAGATGGTTGTGTGGGTGGGACAATGCTGCGTGTGTACCAATCAGGTGGTTGTGTGGGTGGGACAATGCTGCGTGTGTACCAATCAGGTGGTTGTGTGGGTGGGACAATGCTGCGTGTGTACCAATCAGGTGGTTGTGTGGGTGGGACAATGCTGCGTGTGTACCAATCAGGTGGTTGTGTGGGTGGGACAATGCTGCGTGCTGAGACAGAGGCAGACAAGCAAAGCAACTTGTTAAGACTTTAGCAGCTAAAGTTAGCTTTAGCTTAGAAACTCGTTCGGTACACCCCCGTACCGAACCGAAAGCCCCGTACCGAAACGGTTCAATACAAAACACATACCGTTACACCCCTAGCAGATACAAATGACACATTCATGTATTTGTGTAATGATGGCAACGTATGCTAACGCGGACGATTGACTAGTTGATGGTTTTCTTTTCAAATGTTCGTTCATAGCCGTTGTGCTGCTATGATAGGCCATTTCCGCTCGACACAGTGTGCATACAACAACATTATTAGGCTGTGTATTGAAATACTCCCACACTTTTGACGACTTTTGGCGTGCGTTTTTCCCCTCACTCGCACAGTCTGCTTTGCGCTCCGCCATGACGGTAGTGTGACGTAAATATGCGACGCGTCGACGCACAAAAACGGCGTCGACGTATTTACGTAACCGATGACGTCGACTACGTCGACGCGTCGTTTCAGCCTTAATGGTGATATTGGAGTATACGTTCTCTCGCAGTTGCTTTTAGCTGCGGGCATTACACTACAGCAGGGGTCACCAACGCGGCGCCCGCGGGCACCAGGTAGCCCGTAAGGACCAGATGAGTAGCCCGCTGGCCTGTTCTAAAAATAGCTCAAATAGCAGCACTTACCAGTGAGCTGCCTCAATTTTTTAAATTGTATTTATTTACTAGCAAGCTGGTCTCGCTTTGCCCGACATTTTTAATTCTAAGAGAGACAAAACTCAAATAGAATTTGAAAATCCAAGAAAATATTTTAAAGACTTGGTCTTCACTTGTTTAAATAAATTCATTAATTATTTTACTTTGCTTCTTATAACTTTCAGAAAGACAATTTTAGAGACAAAATACAACCTTAAAAATGATTTTAGGATTTTTAAACACATATACCTTTTTACCTTTTAAATTCCTTCCTCTTCTTTCCTGACAATTTAAATCAATGTTCAAGTAATTAATTTGTTTTATTGTAAAGAATAAATACATTTTTTAATTTAATTCTTCATTTTAGCTTCTGTTTTGTCGACGAAGAATATTTGTGAAATATTTCTTCAAATTTATGATTAAAATTCAAAAAAATTATTCTGGCAAATCTAGAAAATCTGTACAATCAAATTTAAATCTTATTTTAAAGTCTTTTGAATTTATTTAAAAAATTTTGTTCTGGAAAATCTAGAAGAAATAATGATTTGTCTTTGTTAGAAATATAGCTTGGTCCAATTTGTTATATATTCTAACAAAGTGTAGATTGGATTTTAACCTATTTAAAACATGTCATCAAAATTCTAAAATTAATCTTAATCAGGAAAAATTACTAATGATGTCCCATAAATCCCTTTTTTAAGTTTTTCTCTTCTTTTTTTCGGTTGAATTTTGAATTTTAAAGAGTCGAAATTGAAGATAAACTATGTTTCAAAATGTAATTGTCATTTTTTTCGTGTTTTCTCCTCTTTTAAACCGTTCAATTAAGTGTAAATATCATTAATTATTAATAATAACATAGAGTTAAAGGTAAATTGAGCAAATTAGCTATTTCTGGCAATTTATTTAAGTGTGTATCAAACTGGTAGCCCTTCGCATTAATCAGTACCCAAGAAGTAGCTCTTGGTTTCAAAAAGGTTGGTGACCCCTGCACTACAGGCTCTTCTCACTCTTTCTTGTCTCTCCTTCTCAGAGACATAAAACAAGCGCACCTTCTTATATACGTCACATATGTATACGCCCTCGCCGAGCAGAGAGGTAGCGGCATGGGTAACGTTAGCTGTGGTGCGAATGGTAATACGAGAGAAAGAAGGTGCGAATCTGGTAACAAATGAAGGAAGAAGAATTAATTCCCAAGAAAAACAGCAGGGGGTCCATCGTCTGGCGGTGGTTTGGCTTCAAGCGGGAAGATGTTGAACAGACAACAGTAATATGTCAAGTTAGGGATGTCCCGATCCAGGTTTTTGCACTTCCGATCTGATACCGATACTGGCCGAGCATGTATTAAAGTTGTTTAGCCTACTTAGTTGTCAGATTCATGTTGAAAAGGGTTTTAGTACTCTTGATAACAACTAGCCAGCTGAATTAAGTGACTTTGAATAATACACAATGGAGATGTTGACGTGCAGTTTCAAACACTCTTCATTTTCTAGCAGGGGACTTTTCAAATGATGCTACATATTAGCAGTAATGCTACGCTTTTGCCCCACACTTGACAAATTACGGTTGTCTGTTCGACATATTCCCGCTTGAAGCCAAACCACCGCCAGACGATGGACCCCCTGCTGTTTTTCTTGGGAATTAATTCATTCTTCCTTCATTATTACCGCTCACACGGCTACACTAGCATCACAGCTAACGTTAGCCATGCTGCTACCTCTCTGCTGGGAGAGTGCGTATACGTATGTGACGTGTGTAAGAAGGTGCGCTTGCTGTCTGTGAGAAGCAGACACAAGAAGGAGTGGGAAGAGCCTGTCGTGTAATGCCAGCAGCTAAAAGCTTATACTCGAATATCACGATATAGTCATTTTCTATATCGCACAGAGACAGCTGACATTTTTACCGGTAACTTTTAATTCACATGGCCGTCTTAACGGTTAGGACACAGACCTGTGGATGTGTTGAAGGTGTGCTGGAAAATGCGGAACGGAAATTAGGGAGCAGCAGAAAAGTGGAATGTATTATTTAAATCGGTGCGTTGTATAACACGGACCGGAACTTTTTAAAAAACTGGATCTGGATCGGCATTTTCCCATGCCTTGCCGATACGCATTTTTTGGCAAATATCGGCGGCCGATCCGATCCAAATATCGGATCGGGACATCCCTATGTCAAGTATGCGGCAAAAGCGTTGCTACAAAAAGTAGCATTACTGCTAATGTGTAGCATCATTTGAAAAGTCACCCGCTAGAGAATGAAGAGTGCTTGAAACTCCGCATGTCAACATCTCCGTTCGGTGCCACACCCACAAAATGCCCAAGCAACCATTTCCACATCAACACCGTATGAAACAAATAGTCAACAACAGAAGGAGATAACGTCCGCAGGAACCTACCACATAGTGAAGGACATACTCTATTTGATTTCCTATTATGCAGCTCATTTTTATTTGACACTTATTGAAATATCTTGTATGACATCATGCACAAAAGTGCACTTTATTTGTTTTAAACTATTGTAGTGGCGTTCTGTACAAAAAGGACACTTTAATTTAGTGTTGTTTTGATATGTCATCTTAGTGACATCATGCACAAAAGTGCACTAATAGCTTGTTTTAAAATGTCTCTGACAATCTTGCACTTTCTGTTTTGGAAATGACATGAATGTTTGTGCCACTGCTTAATAACTGTTTAATAAATACACTTTTAGTTGTGATTTCCCTCTCTGCATGAAAGTTTAAAAGTAGCATATATTAATGCAGTATGAAGAAGAATGTTTTAATGTAGACACATAGAATCATCATACTGCTGTGATTATATGCATCGAAGTGTTCATTCAAGGCTAAGGCAAAATATCCAGATATATCAGTGTTTCCCACACATTCATTTATTTGTGGCGGCCCGCCACGAAAGAATTAAGGCCGCCACAAAAAAAATTATTTTATTTTTTTAATTTATTTTTATTTTTATTTTTTTCAAATTTTTTTTTTTTGTCCTGTCCAGCTTCTCAGGCAAATCATATAGTTGATGTAGATGCCCATATCGGCTGTTCAGATTTACTTTCCAAAAGAGAAGTGTAGGATCAAGATTTTTGGAGCTCTTTGTTCAGTGGATCAGATGTTTGATGAAGCTTTGTGTCTATCTACCACCGCTACTGTTTTCTGTTTATTTGTTACTGACTGTGGCAGGACACCTCTGCCTCTGTTTCACTTTATGTTGCTGGTAAATAATATGGTTGTAGTAGTTGGCTAAAGTTAAATTATTTAGTATGCACTAATTAAAGGGGCATAGCTTTAAGAGACATTTCAGCTTTTATATTTTTATAAGATATATTTTTTGTAAGAACCACAATTAATAAATATATTTCAGTGAATAACTTAATTGTTCAAATCTGTATATAAATATGTACATAAAGTGTTGTAATTATATTGTAAAATGGATGGATGGACGTTTAAAACAAAACTGTTATTAATTAGTAAGTATACATTTTTTGAGCCTTTTTAGAGAAAATCATATCATTGTACTAAATTATGCAAATTACTCGATGATGTCATGGTGACTACACCCATAGCCACGCCCCCACCGCCGCAGGTATCTTGGCAGTTTATGGGAAACACTGTATATATGGTGTATCGTGACATGGCCTAAAAATATTGAGATATTAATAAACAGCCATATCGCCCAGCCCTACATCCAGCATATGGAAGTAAAAATGAGATGACCTGAAGTCATTGTACGTCGAATTCAATTTTAACTTCAATAATGTAACACAGCAGTGAGCCTAACTGAAAAACACAATGTAACAAGCACAACTATTTTCATATTGGGGACCTTAGCTGCAATCATGTTCTTCCTCTTCAGGCCACTAAACAGCTGAGACCTGACGGCACTATTGCTTGTTGCAGCCTAGTACTGCACTATATTTTGTCTCATTAGCATCAACATGCATTTGATCAATTCCACACAGTCTAATTCAATCTCGCTAGTCAGCGATATATCGAGTATATTCCATATATCGCCCAGCCCTAGCTGGATTGTTATTGTTTTTTGCAGTCAGACAAGGTCGCCGGGCACAACACGGACGTCTCAGAAATGTCGTCAAACGTCCGTCCTTACTATGCAAGTTAAATATTAGGTACGGCCCATCTACTGTGCTTCAAAGTAAAGTTAAAACTAGCCTCAAACTGTGAATCGGCATGTGCAAATGTTGGCTTTTGGTACACCATGTTAGCTGTATTTTGTTATGTAAAGAAACCTTCTATGAGCCTTGTAAGGACAGGAAGTTAGCCCAAAGTTATTTACTCTCGCTCCACAAAGAATTTGGTGTTAATGGTAGTCACGATAACATGCAAGCAAGTCTTTGGTTGATTCTGCAGCATTTATTGGTTCATGCCTTCACCACATGCGAACAATGCCAGTCTTTGAAACTTAAAACTTGGCTACTGTTCACTGTTGTGCGTGGCGGCCACTGCTTTAAAAGGGAAAAGCACTTTTGGAATTGTGTTTGTCATTCACAATCCCTATAAAAGACAAGAACAACACATGTTTTTTGTTTTTTAATGCATTGTAATTTTTAATATACGGCAAGTACAAAGGGGCTAACAATTAATATAATGGGAGTCCTCTATTGCACCCATAGAGCCCTCTAAAAACATCCAAAAACCGCCAACAATATTTCAACTACATTTCTATTGACCAAGTATTAGCATCATCATTATTTGCGCTAACGCAGAGGAACTACTTTTACCTGTGCATTGATCACAGAAGTAACGTAGCTATTGACATACTGAGCCAATGAGCTGCTGCATCGCCTCTAAGTTGGGGAAAGTTCAGTTAAAGTACCAATGATTGTCACACACACACTGGGTGTGGCGAAATTATTCTCCGCATTTGACCCACCACCCTTGATCACCCCCTGGGAGGTGAGCGGAGCAGTGAGCAGCAGCGGTGGCCGCGCCCGGGGATCATTTGTGCTAAATTACAAATCATGCCTCACACCTGTATAGTTGAAGGTTGTGGCCATAAACCGACAAGTTGGTCCACTTTGAAATTAAAGTTAATCCCAGAAAATGCGAGAAAGACATGAAGAAGCTGGTATAGACTGTATTTATATTATTCAAATGTGAATACTGCTGTATAATAGACTGTATTTATATTATTCACATGTGACTAATGCTGTATAATAGACTGTATTTATATTATTCACATGTGAATAATGCTGTATAATAAACTGTATTTATATGATTCACATGTGAATAATGCTGTATAATAGACTGTATTTATATGATTCACATGTGAATAATTCTGTATAATATACTGTATTTATATTATTCACATGTGAATAATGCTGTATAATAGACTGTATTTATATTATTCACATGTAAAAAAATACCTAAGTGTTTATTGTGAGCTAACTGTGGTGCTGAATTTCCCCCAGGGTTTAAAAAAGTACTTTCTATTCTATTATCGCCCTTTTTCTTTAAAATGTTTTACATGCGTGAAATTAATGACTCATTCTTTATCTAAACGGGAAGATATAAACATCCTATCTGTTGGCATCCCAGTGACAGCAGACATTGTAGAGTAAGTGATTGTTTTATTATGTTCGTAGTTTTAATTTCTTATTCAGCACTTAGCATTAGTTCTACATGATGCTTAGTGTTTCGTTAGAGCTGGATCGGCTTATTACTCCACTTCTAAAACTTATAGCTCATCCTCTGTATATTCAGGCTCAAAAAGATAAGATTCTGGTTCATCATATGTCTCAGAGTAGTTGTTGTTGGCTGTAATGAAAGGCCTACTGAAATGATTTTTTATTTATTTAAACGGGAATAGAAGATCCATTCTATGTGTCATACTTGATCATTTCGCGATATTGCCATATTTTTGCTGAAAGGATTTAGTAGAGAAAATCGACGATAAAGTTCGCAACTTTTGCTCGCTGATAAAAAAAAGCCTTGCCTGTAGCGGAAGTAGCGTGACGTCACAGGAGCTAGTATTCCTCACAATTCCCCGTTGTTTACAATGGAGCAAGAGAGATTCGGACCGAGAAAGTGATGATTACCCCATTAATTTGAGCGAGGATGAAAGATTCGTAGATGAGGAACGTTACAGTGAAAGACTTGAGAGGCAGTGATGGACGTATCTTTTTTCGCTCTGACCGTAACTTAGGTACAAGCTGGCTCATTGGATTCCACACTCTCCTTTTTTTATTGTAGATCACGGATTTGTATTTTAAACCACCTGGGATACTATATCCTCTTGAAAATGAGAGTCGAGAACGCGAAATGGACATTCAGTGCCTTTTATCTCCACGACAATACATCGGCGAAATGCTTTAGCTATGAGCTAACGTGATAGCATCGTGCTTTAACTGCATATAGAAACAAAAACATAAACCCCTGACTGGAAGGATAGATAGAAAATCAACAATACTATTAAACCGTGGACATGTAAATACACGGTTAATGCTTTCCAGGCTGGCGAAGGTTAACAATGCTGTGCTAACGACGCCATTGAAGCTAACTTAGCAACTTAGCAACGGGACGTCACAGAGCTATGCTAAAAACATTAGCTCTCCACCTACGCCAGCCAGCCCTCATCTACTCATCAACACCCGTGCTCACCTGCGTTCCAGCGATCGTCAGAAGGACGAAGGACTTCACCCGATGCGTTTGGCGGCCCGGAGACGTAGGAAGTCAAGGTGAGGTCGGCGGCTAGCGCTCCAACAAAGTCCTCCTGGTTGTGTTGCTGTAGTCCGCTGCTAATACACCGATCCCACTTACAACTGTCTTCTTTGCAGCCTTCATTGTTCATTAAACAAATTGCAAAAGATGTCCAGAATACTGTGGAATTATGAAATGAAAACAGAGCTTTTTGTATAGGATTCTACGGGTACCATAACTTCCGTTACTCTGACTTCGTCACGCGCATACGTCATCATACCGCGACGTTTCAGCCGGATATTTCCCGGGAAGTTTTAAATGTCACTTTATAAGTTAACCCGGCCGTAATGGCATGTGTTGCAATGTTAAGATTTCATCATTGATATATAAACTATCAGACTGCGTGGTCGGTAGTAGTGGCTTTCAGTAGGCCTTTAATGAAATCTGATTAGTAATAGTTGTATTGCTTGTATTCTGACATAAGTGATTTCTTACCGGAAGTGACAACCAGTGGTGGTCAACCAATCTCAGATGGCTATTGTACACACGGGGCTTATATCTTCTTGCAAAAAGCAGTCATGAGCAAAAATCTAATTATGCAATGGAAAAGATTCCTATACTTTATCAAAACAATTCGATTAAGGATTATTTGTCGGTGCAGTTCACAAACATATTGAACTATCGTGTGCTCCAGACGTCATTCTGCATGACAAAACAGATGAAAACTTGGAAAAGCATGGAGGTCTACAACTTCTTTTTTCTGTGGCTAGATCAAATACATTGGTATCAAGACTCTCCCGGATAAATATGCATGGTTTTTGCTCGGGTAAGGTTGCATTTCATGATTTAACTTTGTGTTGACAGCCATGTTTGTTGCCTGCCCTTGCCATTGTACGCATGTTTTCCCCCATCTTTTTCCAAATATAACTGTAGATGTCAACATTGTGTGTGTGCTGAGAGATTCATTTATGATTGCAGTCTTTGGTAAAAGCTTAACTCTTTTATGTTTTGCTCACAAACAAACAAACCTGCATTATTGGCTTTATTTTAACAAAAAATCTTAGTGTACATGAAACATATGTTTATTATTGCAATTTTGTCCTTAAATAAAATAGTGAACATACTAGACAACTTGTCTTTTAGTAGTCCTAATTAGTCTGCTGACGTATGCAGTAACAAATTGTGTCATTTATCTACCTATTATTTTGTCTACATTATAAAAGGACAAGTGGTAGAAAATTGATTATTAATATACTTGTTAATTTACTGTTAATATCTGCTTATTTTCTGTTTTAACATGTTCTATCTACACTTCTGTTAAAATTTAATAATCACTTATTCTTCTCTTCTTTGATACTTTACATTATTTTTGGATGATACCACACATTTAGGTATCGATCCGATACCAAGTAGTTACAGGATGATACATTGGTCATATTCAACGTACTCACATGTCCAGGGACGTATTTCCTGAGTTTATAAACATAATATACATTTAAAAAAACGAATGAAGATGTTGTTCTGATGCCAAAAAATATCGACGTAACCATAGTAGTATCGACTAGATACGTGCTTGTACTTGATATCATTAAAGTGGATGTCGGGTATTGATCCACCAGTGGCGTTTGTTTACATTTTGATGCCGGTGAGCTACGGTGTGTAGTGAAGCATGTTTAGCTATTCCTCGTCCTGCAGTGATAATAAAACTTGGAGGAAACATACTTTATTTGTCGCCATGGAGGCGATAATTATTGATTTAGAAGTAGCTAAAACACTGTCGACTGGGGCTTGACGTTAGCTGCTACATTTGATTTCTTTTATTTAGACTAGAGATGTCCGATAATATTGGTCTGCCGATATTATCGGCCGATAAATGCGTTAAAATGTAATATCGGAAATTATCGGTATCGTTTTTTTTTATTATCAGTATCGTTTTTTTGGGGGGGGGTTTTTTGGGGTTTTTTTTTTTTATTAAATCCACATAAAAAACACAAGATACACTTACAATTAGTGCACCAACCCAAAAAACCTCCCTCCCCCATTTACACTCATTCACACTCATTCACACAAAAGGGTTGTTTCTTTCTGTTATTAATATTCTGGTTCCTACATTATATATCAATATATATCAATACAGTCTGCAAGGGATACAGTCCGTAAGCACACATGATTGTGCGTGCTGCTGCTCCACTAATAATACTAACCTTTAACAGTTAATTTTACAAATTTTCATTAATTACTAGTTTCTATGTAACTGTTTTTATATTGTTTTACTTTCTTTTTAAGTCAAGAAAATGTTTTTAATTTATTTATCTTATTTTATTTGATTCATTTTTTTAAAAAGTACCTTATCTTCACCATACCTGGTTGTCCAAATTAGGCATAATAATGTGTTAATTCCACGACTGTATATATCGGTTGCTATCGGTATCGCTTGATATCAGTATCGGTAATTAAAGAGTTGGACAATATCGGCATATAGGATATCGGCAAAAAGCCATTATCGGACATCCCTAATTTAGACTCATCGAGTTGGTGCTTTACGGAACACTCGTAGCAAAAATGTGTCCTAAGAAACACAAATAATATCAAGATAATACTTAAAAATCTTAAAGATCTAAAAAATCATTAAGGCTGTTTACATCAAATCTAAGCTGTGTCATGTTTTATATTTTGTTTCCTTACAAAAATGAACTGAAACTTATTGAACGTATTGAACCGTGTGATTGCGAGACAAAAGAACTATATCACCGAGGAACCAAGCACCATGAAATAAAAACCCTATTGAGTGAATGTTCCTGAAAAAGGAGAACCACATGAACTTTGCAAATGTAAAGAACCCGGTTTAAAGTCCAAAATATGTAGTTGATAAATCATGGTTTGTAAAACAATTTTTGTATGTATGGTTAGCGGAAGACTTAACATTAAAGGCCTACTGAAATGAAAATGTTTTATTTAAACGGGGATGGCAGATCCATTCTATGTGTCATACTTGATCATTTCGCGATATTGCCATATTTTTGCTGAAAGGATTTAGTAGCGAACGACGACAATAAAGTTCGCAACTTTTGGTCGCTGATAAAAAAAAAGCCTTGCCTATACCGGAAGTAGCGTGATGTCACAGGAGGGAGGATTCCTCACAATTCCCCGTTGTTTACAATGGAGCGAGAGAGATTCGGACTGAGAAAGCGACGATTACCCCATTAATTTGAGCGAGGATGAAAGATTCGTGGATGAGGAACGTTAGAGTGAAGGACTAGAGTGTAGTGCAGGGTGTATCTTTTTTCGCTCTGACCGTAACTTAGGTACAAGCTGGTTCATTGGATTCCACACTTTCTCCTTTTTCTATTGTGGATCACGGATTTGTATTTTAAACCACCTCGGATACTATATCCTCTTGAAAATGAGAGTCAAGAACGCGAAATGGACATTCACAGTGACTTTTATCTCCACGACAATACATCGGTGAAGCTCTTTAGCTACAGAGCTAATGTGATAGCATCAGGCTCAAATGCAGATAGAAACAAAATTTAAAAAAAACCCTGACTGGAAGGATAGACAGAAGATCAACAATACTATTAAACCATGAACATGTAAATACACGGTTAATAATTTCCAGCTTGGCGAAGCTTAACAATTGAAGCTAACTTAGCTACGGAGTTAACGTGATAGCATCAGGCTCAAATGCAGATAGAAACAAAATTTAAAAAAAACCCTGACTGGAAGGATAGACAGAAGATCAACAATACTATTAAACCATGAATATGTAAATACACGGTTAATAATTTCCAGCTTGGCGAAGCTTAACAATTGAAGCTAACTTAGCTACGTAGTTAACGTGATAGCATCAGTCTCAAATGCAGATAGAAACAACATTAAAAAAAACCCTGACTGGAAGGATAGACAGAAGATCAACAATACTATTAAACCATGAACATGTAAATACACGGTTAATAATTTCCAGCTTGGCGAAGCTTAACAATTGAAGCTAACTTAGCTACGGAGCGGCGGCGGGCGTTGTAGCTTTCGACGACACCCCGGCCGCCATCAGAGTCGGCAAGAAACATATATTTCCCCAAAGTTACGTACGTGACATGCACATAGCGACACGCACGTACGGGCAATCAATCAAATGTTTGGAAGCCAAAGCTGTACTCACGGTAGCGCGTCTGCTATCCAGCTCAAACACAACACAACCTCCTGGTGTTGGTGTTGCTGCAGCCAGCCACTAATACACCGATCGCACCTACAACTTTCTTCTTTGCAGTCTCCATTGTCCATTAAACAAATTGCAAAAGATTCACCAACACAGATGTCCGGAATACTGTGGAATTTTTCGATGAAAACAGAGCAGTTTGTATGGTGACACATTGGGTCCGAATACTTCCGTTGCCGTCGTGACGTCACGCGCATACGTCATTATACATAGACGTTTTCAAGCGGAAGTTTCCCGGGAAATTTAAAATGTCACTTTATAAGTTAACTCGGCCGTATTGGCATGTGTTGCAATGTTAAGATTTCATCATTGATATATAAACTATCAGACTGCGTGGTCGCTAGTAGTGGCTTTCAGTAGGCCTTTAAGTGACTAAAGTACGATGTATATAATATTTGTTTCATCCCCTCTTGCAGAGACTTCCTGTCAGCCAACGTCCATGTTGCTCTACCCTTGCTGTCATTGAGGTCACACCAGGGAAGACTTCACCAGCTGTGCAGCTTAGTGGAACAACCACCCCCGAGGTTGTCTGCTGGCATTTAAGTGTTTAGACCGCCTTGATCCGCCAGGAGGAGGACACACAATGTCGTTACCTAACGTGGGACACCATTATTTGCGTTGCATAGTTTCAAGCTCAAGTGCAAACAAAATATTTTTTAGCTTTTTGTGATTCCAATGATATTAAAAAAGAGACCCAGAAAGAGAACTTAGAAGCAGTGTCTCTCTCACATGGCTGCTCAGTACAATATGGCTACAGCGACACAAGGAAATAAAACTGCATGTATACCGCCAGATTGCTCAACCGCAGGCAGTAATCAGAACTTGGTGCTCATTAGCGCCCCCTATCCAGGGTTTCCCACACATTCATTTATTTGTGGCGGCCCGCTACGAAAGAATTACGTCCGCCACAAATTTTTTTAAAAATAATTAAAAAAAAGCTCTGTGTCTACTACTGTTTTCTGTTTATTTGTTACTGACTGTGGCAGGACACCTCTGCCTCTGTTTCACTTTATGTTGCTGGTAAATAATATGGTTGTAGTAGTAGGCTAAAGTTAAATTATTTAGTATGCACTAATTAAAGGGGCAGAGCTTTAAGAGACATTTTAGCTTTTATATTTTATAAGATATATTTTTTGTAAGAACCACAATTAATAAATATATTTCAGTGAATAACTTATTGTTCAAATCTGTATATAAATATGTACATAAAGTGTTGTAATTATATTGTAAAATGGATGGACGTTTAAAACAAAACTGTTATTATTAATTAGTAAGTATACATTTTTTGAGCCTTTTTAGAGAAAATCAAATCATTGTAGTAAATTATGCAAATTACTCGATGATATCACGGTGACCACGCCCATAGCCACGCCCATAGCCACGCCCCCACCGCCACAGGTATCTTGGCAGTTTATGGGAAACACTGCTATCATATGCAGGTGTGTCACTATAACTGCCAGTTTATGAGCCCTATGATCCAGGTGAGTTATGGAATGCCGCTCAATGCACTTGTCGGGTTAGCTAATTCAGTGTTTTTCAACCTTTTTTGAGCCAAGGCACATTTTTTGCGTTGAACTAATGCGGAGGCACACCACCAGCAGAAATCATTAAAAAAACTAAACTCGGTTGACAGTAAAAAGTCGTTGTCGCAATTGTTGGGTATGACTTTAAAGCATAACCAAGCATGCATCACTATAGCTCTTGTCTCAAAGTAGGTGTACTGTCACCACCTGTCACATCACGCCCTGACTTATTTGGACTTTTTTGCTGTTTTCCTGTGTGTAGTGTTTTAGTTCTTGTCTTGCACTCCTATTTTGGTGGCTTTTTCTCTTTTTTTGGTATTTTCCTGTAGCAGTTTCATGTCTTCCTTTGAGCGATATTCACCGCATCTACTTTGTTTTAGCAGTCAAGAATATTTCAGTTGTTTTTATCCTTCTTTGTGGGGACATTGTTGACTGTCATGTCATGTTCGGATGTACATTGTGGACGCCGTCTTTGCTCCACAGTAAGTCTTTGCTCTCGTCCAGCATTCTGTTTTTGTTTACTTTGTAGCCAGTTCAGTTTTAGTTTCATTCTGCATAGCCTCCCCTAAGCTTCAATGCCTTTTCTTAGGGACACTCACCTTTTGTTTATTTTTGGTTTAAGCATTAGACACCTTTTTACCTGCACGCTGCCTCCCGCTGTTTCCCACATCTACAGAGCAATTAGCTACCGGCTGCCACCTACTGATATGGAAGAGTATACCGTGGTAAGTCTGCCGATCTCCAGACAGTACTGACACTCAACAACGGCACATTATTTGCAGATTATAATTACTGCTTTGCAGAAAATATTTGTAACCCAAATAGGTGAAATTAGATGGCACACCAGACTGTATCTCACGGTACACTAGTGTGCCGCGGCACAGACGTTGAAAAACACTGAGTTAGGGAATGCCGCTCAATGCACTTGTCGGGTTAGCTAATTAGCCACCATGCTACTCATTCATAGTGTGCAGGAATGCAGATGACCGTGTTATTTATACTTGGGGGAAAGGACGCTGAAACGGTTGCCAGAAAACTTACAGCAGCCATGGAGAAGGTTGGCAAGATGGCTACATGACTCTTGTCTTATGTATTTTGTAAATAAATATAAAATGTCATCCTTTCCAAATATAACTGTGAATAAGGAAATAATACAAAATGTTAGTGAATATCGTTACCTGGGTGTCATTCTTATGTGGGCTCTGTACCGAGGATGACGTTGTGGCTTGTACAGCCCTTTGAGACACTTGTGATTTAGGGCTATATAAATAAACATTGATTGATTGATTGATTGATTTTAGACCCAACACTTGGCTTTAAAAAACATTAACAGGGTCTTAAATACAACATAAAAATGTTCAAATGTATCAGGAAGTCATTAACACTGGAGGCAGTTCAAACTTATTTTAATGCAATGATTATGTCTCGTTCCTTATTATTGTATAACATGTTGGTCGCAGGCAAGCAAAATGACACTGAGGCCATTGGAAACGTTGCACAAACAACCGCTCAAAATCCTTGACCGAAAACCACAGCACCACCATCACTGTTTAGTTCAACAATATAGACTGTTCAATGTAGCTAACATTCAAAGATTAGCATCAATACGAATGGCCCATCGAATCCTAAATAACACTGCGCCACTTACGCACTTTGTCCAGTTTACACACACTACCGTTCAAAAGTTTGGGGTCACCCAAACAATTTTGTGGAATAGCCTTCATTTCTAAGAACAAGAATAGACTGTCGCGTTTCAGATGAAAGTTCTCTTTTTCTGGCCATTTTGAGCGTTTAATTGACCCCACAAATGTGATGCTCCAGAAACTCAATCTGCTCAAAGGAAGGTCAGTTTTGTAGCTTCTGTAACGAGCTAAACTGTTTAGTTTAGCTGTGAACATGATTGCACAAGGGTTTTCTAATCATCAATTAGCCTTCTGAGCCAATGAGCAAACACATTGTACCATTAGAACACTGGAGTGATAGTTGCTGGAAATGGGCCTCTATACACCTATGTAGATATTGCACCAAAAACCAGACATTTGCCGCTAGAATAGTCATTTACCACATTAGCAATGTATAGAGTGTACTTCTTTAAAGTTAAGACTAGTTTAAAGTTATCTTCATTGAAAAATAAGGACATTTTAATGTGACCCCAAACTTTTGAACGGTAGTGTATGCTGTGACAACTAGAAGCACACAAGCCTCCACCAGGGGGCAGTGTAGCGTACCCGGGTGTAAAACATCTTTTGCACGGAATGGAATTTTTAAATATTTTTACTGAATGAGACACCCAGAATGTACATGAAAACAAAGAATGTGGGGTTTACAATATTAATTATGAAGGATAAAACACTGAATATTGACAACGTATGAACGTCACCCCCCCTCTCCATCCACATATTTTACAATCAAGTGAAACGCAACAAAAATGCAAATAAAAAACTGTTTATTTTTGTTGTTTTTAGAGGGACTTGGCAACACTGGGAAAAAAAAGGTTATGTTTTAGATCAGGCCTGGGCAATTATTTTGACTCGGGGGGGCCACATTTAGAGAAAAAAAATGTGTCCGGGGGCCGGTATATCTGATTTTTAGGAACATTAATAACAATCAGCGTTTTCATATAAAGTGATAAAGGAATGGAATGACCTCACAACAAACTTGAAAAGTCTAACAGATTACTCTTGATTCACAATTGAAGTTAAAAAGTGGCTTTGAAGCAATCAAAGCTGCTCACACAGTCACTAAGGTGGACACTATGATTGACACATTAACTTAATGTGTAATATATTTATCCAGGAGAGCATTTTGTTGTAAAGTGTGAGGTGTGTGTGTTAAAATCATGGTTGTTTTTACAAATGATGACAGATGTGAACAAGAGCATGTATTGTCTTTGTGTGATGATGTAAATGAGGGGTGGTTGTATTGTATATTAAGTATGTGTCCATGAAAGGGCATTTTATGACCTTTCTTAATTTGATTACATGTTATGAACTACAACTTATTTAACGAGAAAATGTACAACTTATTGTGTTACTATGGTACAAAAATAATGAACAGTACATTATTCCTGGACTATAGTGAATAAAAATTACAATTTAATCATTTGTGTTTTTGTGATCAATAAAAGGTGGCTTAGTTTTGACATCATTATACAACTTAAGACACCTACGCTATACTATGAATGAAATGTAGTCACTTTTTTTAATTCTTACAGGTAACTGGGGCTTTACAATTTTTGACCAAATTTTGCGAAAACTCTATATTGATTTTTTTTAGTAAAAACTTAAAAAGGGTGGGGGTTACATTGATAAAACAGCTAAAGAAATGTTCTACATACATTTAAAGAAAAAAATGTGTTTCTTTATTCATTAACTGCATCAAAATTTTAGCCTTTTCTCATTACATTGTGCCCTTTTGCTCAGTTTTCTGCATGGAAGCTTTTCTTTGTACTTGACCACAAACGATAAACTTGATTCACTAAAGAGGAACGATGTTTATCACACATTAAAGTGTTAAAAAAAAACACTTGCCCCTCCCCCTGACTCCATTCCTTGTGTTTATTTACTTTTACGTTATATTTTATTGTATATCTTATGTATTATTTATTTATTTATTTGACCTATTCTATTCATTTATTCATCTTTAATATATTTTGTTAGATTGAATCTATGTTTGCATATATTCATGTGTGTCTGTATCTGTTATGGGCACTAGGGGAAAATTACCTTGGGAATTGAGTGGGTGGGTATTGCAGTGTTTCCCATAAACTGCCAAGATACCTGTGGCGGTGGGGGCGTGGCTATTGGCTTGGCTATGGGCGTGGTCACCATGACATCATCGAGTAATTTGCATAATTTACTACAATGATTTGATTTTCTCTAAAAAGGCTCAAAAAATGTATACTTACTAATTAATAATAACGGTTTTGTTTTAAACGTCCATCCATCCATCCATCCATCCATTGTACAATATAATTACAACACTTTATGTACATATTTATATACAGATTTGAACAATAAGTTATTCACTGAAATATATTTATTAATTGTGGTTCTTACAAAAAATATATCTTATAAAATATAAAAGCTAAACTGTCTCAAAGCTCTGCCCCTTTAATTAGTGCATACTAAATAATTTAACTTTAGCCTACTACTACAACCAAATTATTTACCAGCAACATAAAGTGAAACAGAGGCAGAGGTGTCCTGCCACAGTCAGTAACAAATAAACAGAAAACAGTAGTGGTGGTAGATAGACACAGAGCTTCATCAAACATCTGATCCACTGAACAAAGAGCTCCAAAAATCTTGAACTTTAGACTGCCATCAGTTTTACTCCCTCCATGTGTTTCCTACTGCTTGCAGACTTTGCACCATTTGTTATATACACATGTTGTGTTTCTAATATAAATACATTTAATAAAGTCAAATACAAATAAGGCAACAAGAGAAGTATCCTACACTTCTCTTTTGTAAAGTAAATCTGAACAGCCGATATGGGCATCTACATCAACTATATGCTTTGCCTGAGAAGCTGGAGAGGACAAAAAAAAAAAAAAAAAAAAAAATATTTTATTTTTTTTATTTTTTATTTGTGGCGGACGTAATTCTTTCGTGGCGGGCCGCCACAAATAAATGAATGTGTGGGAAACCCTGTATTGTGAAGGTTGGGTTTATTATGTTACATATTGTCAAATGTGCAGATACCTCAAGTTGCTGTTGCCATGATTCACTATGCTGTACGGTCTGCAAAATTCAATAAAAATATTTGTAAAAATAAAGTAATGCAGTCAGGACGGTGTAACTATCTATAGCTGCAGTAAGGTTACACTTGCCAAGAATGCTTCCTCTACTTGGTCTACCCGTTTACATCGATGCAACGGTCCCTCAGTTTGATGTAGAAACTCCTAAAGGCAGCGGTATCAGTCTAACCCAGTGTTTTTCAACCTTTTTTCAGCCAAGGCACATTTTTTTCATTACAACAATACGGAGGCACACCACCAGCAGAAAACGTTAAAAAAATGAGACTCCACCAGGTCGTCATGTCTTATTTTGAGTTTGTTGGCGTTTTCTTGTGTGTAGTGCTTTAGTTCCTGTCTTGCGGGTGGCTTTTCCTGTTTTGTTGATGTTTTCCTGTAGCGGTTTCATGTCGTCCTTTGAGCGCCATTCCCCGCACCTGCTTTGTGTTAGCGAGCAAGACTATTTAAGTTGTCGCTATCCTTCTTTGTGTGGACATTGTTGATTGTCATGTACGGACGTACTTTGTGGACGCCGTCTGCTCCACACGCTGTAAGTCTTTGCTGTCGTCCAGCATTCTGTTTTTGTTTACTTTGCAGCCAGATCAGTTTTACTTTCATTTTGCATAGCCATCCCTATGCTGCAATCCCTTTTTCCTTTCCCTTTTTGGTGTAAGCAACAAACCATCCTCGTCTCATCCGACTCATTCTGACTTTTACAAAGCAATTAACTACCCCCTGCCAACTACTGACGTGGAGTATTACATGGTTACCCTGCCGAGCTCTACACAGCAAAGACACTAAGGAACGGCACATTATTTGCAGATTATAATTATTGAGATGCAAAAAAGGTTTTTGGGACCAATTAGGTGAAGTTGCATAATTTCCCACGGCACACCAGACAATATTTCACCACACAGTGGTTGAAAAACACTGGTATAACCAACATAAACACATTTGTTTGTACAGAACAAAAGCCTCTTAAAAGTATGAATACTAAAAGTTATTATTGCGGCAGCAAATCAGTCCAGAGATCAAAATGTGGTTTCTTTCCTGTGCAATCCTGTATTAAATGCACTTCCACAGAGAACGAAGGCACCGAGCACAACACAAGGAGGTAATGTTTGCATGTAGATGGAAACGATTGGAAGGCAAAAACAAAAGAGAGCATCTGCAGATGAAGCGCTGTTCTGACCACAAATGTTGACGTGCTCCAACCACAACACCTCTCAGGTCTTGTTTTGACACCTCCTGAAAGCACCCTGAAGGCCGGGAGCAACTGTTCACTGTGTGTGCCAGCCTTGTCTCAACTATTCAACTGTTGAATTCAAATGTTTCCAAATCAGGGTTTCCCGCAGAGCCACCGCCTAAACTAAAGTCTTAACAAGCTGCTCCGCTTAGTTCTGCCTCTGTCAGTATATCTCTGCAGCACCCAGCATTGTCCCACCTACAGAACCATCTGATTGGTTACACGCAGAGCGGTAACAGACAATCAGCAGTGCGTATTCAGAGCGCATGGAGTCAGTGCTCCTGCGGTGGAGTGAGCAGAAAGGTGTTTAGCAGGTAAGCATAAGGCAACGGACTCTCCCCAAATTATAATAAACACCTCCCAGTCAACTACTAGTAACATCAATATGAGCCCGTTGACCTTCTAGAAACATAAGCGGCAGCTCAGCAAGCTCGCAGTCCTTGAGGTAAGGCTGCAGCTAACGATTATTTTTCTATCGATTAATCTATAGATTATTTTTTCGATTAATCGGTTAATCTATAGATTATTTTTTCGATTCATCTATAGATTATTTTTCCTTTTACCGATTATTTTTTTATTCAAAATGAAGATGAAAAAATAAATGCAGGCCAGTTTTTTCAAAAGGCATGGCTTTTATTTACAAAAAAAAAGAAGTATGGCCACTCAGTCAACATTGACAACAACATGACAAAATATTCTGTAACAATGTAAACATTTAAAACTTTTAACATTTAACAAAATTAAAAGTAGCTTATTTGCTTTTTAATGTGCAAATATAAAAGTAAACATCCAGTGCAAATCGTAATATTCTGCAATAGTATAAGCATTTCAAAAGTAAAAGTATTGCTTATTTGCTAAAATGTGCAAAAATAAAGATAAACATCCAATACAAAAAAGTGCCAATCTAAATATTCTGGAGCACTGTAAACATTAAGTATTGCTTTTAAAATGTGCAAAATAAACATCCAGTCCAACACAGTACACAATAACCAATTCTACTCATTCCAGTGAGTGACTAACAGTTGTAATGAAGAAAGGTTAGCATGTCTACATGCTCTGGTTCTTTTCTTGTTTACAATATTCCCAGCAGCTGAAAATAGGCGCTCAGAAGGGGTCGATGTGGCTGGAACTGAGAGCTAATTACCGGTAGCCTTCACCTCAAGCCAGGACTGCGAGTGAGCTGAGCTCCAGTTTATATTCCTAGAAGGTCAACAGGCTCATAGTAGGGATGTGCGTATCGATCCTGTGGTATCGATATATCGATACTCACACGCTACTCATTTGGCATCACTTTTCTGAAAAAAGTATCGATATAAACCAAAAAACGGCGTGTGGGGGGTGCAAGCATCACTTTCAGATGTTTTTGATGACTTACTTAACTTACTATGTGCTGGGACAGCCCTGTACCTGGCCGAGTATAGAGCTGGCCCAGTCACGTGACAGGAGACAGCCAATGAGCGTCGTCAACGTGCAACACACACACAGCCAGCCGACAGCGATGCAGCCAGGCATATCCAGTGTTGTCCAATTGTTGACTTAAAACAGGCATTGTTTTTTGTTTTTTTTTAGTAATGTTTACTGAATATTTTTGTTTAAATGATTTATCCTAAATTCAAATAATTTCCACACAGGGGAATTTACTGTTAGTTGAAAATTGCTTGAGTATTTAAAACAAGATAAGAAAGAGATAAAATTTGGAGATTCTTCATCTTTGCATTACAGTTTTATTTTTTTCCAAGAAAATCTTGAAATATATGATTGAATGTGATTTTGGTTTTAATCTGTAACATCATTTCTTACATTTCGAAAACATTAGCCTATTTCATATTTCATTAATTGCTAATTATATCACAAACTTTAAAAAATAACTGCAGCTTCTTGCGATTCGGATTTGACAGTTAATTGGAAAGCCCTAATATCTAATTATTATTATATATAATATATAATTATTATTATATATAATATTTAATTTATTTTTCATATTTATGTTATTTATTTTAATTTTACTTTTATTATATATTGACCATAATAAATGTGGTATAAATAGTCTGTTTTTGTCTTGTGATTTGTCTTAAATAATAACAATAGTAATAATATTTTTGACTGACAAAAATTGCCAATAAGAAATTAATGGTATCGGTATCGGTATCGATGAAAAGGCAAGATAAAGTATCGGTATCGTATCGAATCCTAAAAGTGTGGTATCGCCCATCCCTAGCTCATAGTGATGTTACTAGTAGTTGACTGGGAGGTGTTTATTATCATTTGGGGAGAGTCCGCTGCCTGATGCTCACCTGCTAAACACCTATCTGCTCCACGCTGAAGCGCTGACTACATGCGCTCTGAATACACACTGCTGATTGGCTGGTAACGTTTTGAATACGCACTGCTGATTGGCTGATAACGCTTTGTATAACGCTTTGTGTGTACCAATCAGATGGTTGTGTGGGTGGGACAATGCTGCGTGCTGAGACAGAGGCAGCCGCAGAAGGAGCGAAGCAGCTTGTTAACACTTTAGCAGCTAAAGTTAGCTTTAGCTTAGAAACTCGTTCGGTACACCCCCGTACCGAACCGAAAGCCCCGTACCGAAACGGTTCAATACAAAACACGTACCGTTACACCCCTAGCAGATACAAATGACACATTCATGTTTTTGTGTAATGATGACAACGTATACTCGCACGGACGATTGACTAGTTGATGGTTTTCTTTTCAAGTGTTCGTTCATAGCCGTTGTGCTGCTATGATAGGCCATTTACGCTCGACACAGTGTGCATACAACAACTTTATTAGGCCGTGTATTGAAATACTCCCACACTTTTGATCACTTTTGGCGTGATTTTTTCCCCCTCGCTCGCACAGTCTGCTTTGCGCTCCGCCATGACGGTAGTGTGACGTAAATATGCGACGCGTCGACGCACAAAAACGGCGTCGACGTATTTACGTAACCGATGACGTCGACTACGTCGACGCGTCGTTTCAGCCTTACCTTGAGGCGAAGGCTAATTAGCTTTTAGCGCAACGTTAGCTCATGTTGTTGTGTGTGTGCGTGCGTGCGTGTGTGTTACGGACAGCAAAGCCCTGTCTGTCTGAGAGAAACACAAGCATTATTGACCTACAGATAACAACTAAGTTATTTCACTTTACCTTTTTCTGTGTTGATTGAGCTGTGTTGAAGCAGCAAAAAAGGACATTATGGTAAATGAAGAGTTTCATGAAGCTGTCTCTGATAGTTGATATAATAATGTAACTGCATCATAAAGCCTACATGAACTCCATGGTGTTCAGGGATGAATAGTCTCTCCTATTGCTATTGTACTATTTTTTTCAGCTATAGTTACATTAATCATTAGTAATGTAGCAGCTTAGTTTTGAATGGCAGGGTCCCTGCTATCACGTGTTGATAAAAATATAACATTTACATTATTTGAAGTGGTCCATCACGTCATTTAATCTAACCCCACTTGTATATAATGTGGTTCGCCATATTATTTAAAATGGCCCGTCACGTCATTTTAAGTGACCTGCCTTGTATATAATGTGGTCCGTCATTTTATTTGGCCCGTCACATTTTATTTGGCCCGTCACGTAAATTTTCATGGCCAGTCACATATATATTGTGGTCCACTACGTTATTTAACATGGTCTGCCACCTCATTTTACGTGGCCCGTCACGTCATTTTACTTGGCTGGTCACGTCATTTAATTTGGCCCGTTGCGTCAGTTTTTTGGCGCTACGTCATTTTATTTGGCCTGTCACGTCATTTTACTTGGCTGCTCACGTCATTTTACTTGGCCCGTCATATCATTTTAAGTGGCCCGCTACGTCATTTTATTTGGCCCGTCGCGTCATTTTACTTGGCTGGTCACGTCATTTTATTTGGCCCGTTGCGTCGTTTTTTTTGGCGCTACGTCATTTTATTTGGCCTGTCACGTCATTTTACTTGGCTGCTCATGTCATTTTACTTGGGCCGTCACCTCATTTAATTTGACCTGTCACGTCATTTTATGTGGCCCGTCACATTTTACTTGGCCTGTCATGTCATTTTATATGGCATGTATATATTGTGGTCCACCACATTATTTAACAAGGTCTCCCACGTCATTCAATGTGGCCCGTGTCATTTTATTTGGCCTGTCATTTTATGTGGCCCGCTACGTCATTTTATTTGGCCCGTCACTTCATTTTACTTGGCCCGTCGAGTCATTTTATGTGGCCCGTCAATTAATTGGCCCGCTACTTCATTTTATTTGGCCTGTCACGTCATTTTACTTGGCTGCTCACGTCATTTTACTTGGCCCGTCATATCATTTTATGTGGCCCGCTACGTCATTTTATTTGGCCCGTCGCGTCATTTTACGTGGCCTGTCATTTAATTGGCCCGCTACTTCATTTTATTTGGCCTGTCACGTCATTTTACTTGGCCCGCCATATCATTTTACTTGGCTGGTCACGTCATTTTTCGTGGTCCGCCACGTGATTTAATGTGGCCCGTCGCGTCATTTTAAGTGACCTGCCTTGTATATAATGTGGTCTGCCACATTATTTGGCTATACCGGGGGCGGTATAGCTCGGTTGGTAGAGCGGCCGTGCCAGCAACTTGAGGGTTGCAGGTTCGATCCCCGCTTCCGCCATCCTAGTCACTGCTGTTGTGTCCTTGGGCAAGACACTTTACCCACCTGCTCCCAGTGCCACCCACACTGGTTTGAATGTAACTTAGATATTGGGTTTCACTATGTAAAGCGCTTTGAGTCACTTGAGAAAAAGCGCTATATAAATGTAATTCACTTCACTTCACTTCACATAATACAAATCAACTACAGGCTTCCCAAATGCTGTCATGAATTAAGCATGATGACTTTTAACTAGGGATGTCCGATAATGGCTTTTTGCCGATATCCGATATTCCGATATTGTCTAACTCTTTAATTACCGATACTGATATCAACCGATACCGATATCAACCGATATATGCAGTCGTGGAATTAACACATTATTATGCCTAATTTGAACAACCATGTATGGTGAAGATAAGGTACTTTTTAAAAAAAATTATAAAATAAGATAACTAAATTAAAAACATTTTCTTGAATAAAAAAGAAAGTAAAACAACATAAAAACAGTTACATAGAAACTAGTAATTAATGAAAATGAGTAAAATTAACTGTTAAAGGTTAGTACTATTAGTGGAGCAGCAGCACGCACAATCATGTGTGCTTACGGACTGTATCCCTTGCAGACTGTATTGATATATATTGATATATAATGTAGGAAGCAGAATATTGATAACAGAAAGAAATGGGGGGAGGGAGGTTTTTTGGGTTGGTGCACTAATTGTAAGTGTATCTTGTGTTTTTTATGTTGATTTAATAAAAATAAAAAAATAAATAAAATTTTTAAAAAACGATACGATAATAAAAAAAACGATACCGATAATTTCCAATATTACATTTTAACGCATTTATCGGCCGATAATATCGGCAGGCCGATATTATCGGACATCCCTACTTTTAACTCTTTTTTTCAAACGCTTATTGCAAACGCTTACTTACAGTAAGCAGCGTTTCCCACACATTAATTTATATGTGGCGGCCCACCACGAAAGAATTACGTCCGCCACAAATAAAAAAATAAAACTTCTGTTTATTTGTTACTGACTGTGGCAGGACACCTCTGCCTCTGTTTCACTTTATGTTGCTGGTAAATAATATGGTTGTAGTAGTAGGCTAAAGTTAAATTATTTAGTATGCACTAATTAAAGGGGCAGAGCTTTATGAGACATTTTAGCTTTTATATTTTATAAGATATATTTTTTATAAGAACCACAATTAATAAATATATTTCAGTGAGTAACTTATTGTTCAAATCTGTATATAAATATGTACATAAAGTGTTGTAATTATATTGTAAAATGGATGGATGGATGGATGGATGGACGTTTAAAACAAAACTGTTATTAATTAGTAAGTATACATTTTTTGAGCCTTTTTAGAGAAAATCATATCATTGTAGTAAATTATGCAAATTACTCGATGATGTCATGGTGACCACGCCCATAGCCACGCCCCCACCGCCACAGGTATCTTGGCAGTTTATGGGAAACACTGGTAAGTCATTAATTTGACTTAGCAAGTCATTATTTTGACTTAGTAAGTCATTATTTTGACTTAGTAAATTACTAAGTCAAAATATTGACTTACTAAGTCATAATAATGACATACTTAGTATTTCAGGCAACTAGGACTGTTTTGTTTTTACTTTACGGAAAAAATATTGGGATATATATCGTATATTGCCATTCAGCATGGAGCGGAAAACACAACCAAAAATTGTAGGCTTCTTCGCGCGACGAAGCCGGCCTCCTTCACCGCAGTCTGTAGTCTATTGCCCCCCCAGGCTGTGGCGGCAGCGACAAGGTGGAGACGTGATGGCGACAGGTCGAGTTACACCGATCATTACACCCACCCACCCCCTTCCCCGGAGCCACCACCTTAACTAACACATTTTCTGGGGGAAACACTGCAATTCATTCTTAAAATAAATCACCGGCGCTCACCTGGGTTGCGAGTTCTCCTCGTACATCCGCTCTTTGCCCTCCTTGAACAGACTGATGGTCTGCTTGGTTTTCTTGGTCAGGTTCTCCATGAACACTCGGAAGTATTCGTTCTCTCCCAGGGTCTCCATTTTGCCTTCGTAGCGGGACAGGATTGTGCGCAGGTGCTGGTACGTGTCTGGCAGCAGGTCCAGTATGTATGGGGGGCTGTTCTTCAGGGCCAACTTGGGGTTCTGGCACAAACGCACCACCTGCAAGGGATTGAGGATGCATTTAGACACAAAGAAGAATACATGTTTCTTCAATTGTCACAAATAGCAGACAACATGTGATTGTTTGTCAGTAGTTGTGATTTGGCCAAGAAAAATGAGCTCTGGGAGGAGCAACTCTTTATATTGTGGATGATGTGATAAAAACCAATGATTATGTCCCTTATGACCTCTGATCTAATCTATCACAGTGGCCCAGTGCTTCCTCTCATTAACGCACAAAAAAGTCACAGTAAGAAAACCATGGGAAGATGTACAGTACAAGCCTTTTAAAAGATTGGATACTTTCTCATTTCAATGTCTTCTCTTTATTTTTGACTATTTACATTGTAGATTGTCACTGAAGGCATCAAAACGATGACACATGTGAAGTGAAAACCGTTTCAGGTTTTGAAGCTCATGGAGAGAATGCCAAGAGTGTGCAAAGCAGTAATCAGAGCAAAGAGTGGCTATTTTGAAGAAACTAGAATATAAAACATGTTTTCAGGTATTTCACCTTTTTTTGTTAAGTACATCTCCACATGTGTTCATTCATAGTTTTGATGTGACAATCTACAATGTAAATAGTCATGAAAATAAAGAAAACCCACACAAACCCCGTTTCCATATGAGTTGGGAAATTGTGTTAGATGTAAATATAAACGGAATACAATGATTTGCAAATCATTTTCTACCCATATTCAGTTGAATATGCTACAAAGACAACATATTTGATGTTCAAACTGATAAACATTTTTTTTTTTTGCAAATAATCATTAACTTTAGAATTTGATGGCAGCAACACATGACAAAGAAGTTGGGAAAGGTGGCAATAAATACTGATAAAGTTGAGGAATGCTAATCAAACACTTATTTGGAACATCCCACAGGTGTGCAGGCTAATTGGGAACAGGTGGGTGCCATGATTGGGTATAAAAGTAGATTCCATGAAATGCTCAGTCATTCACAAACAAGGATGGGGCGAGGGTCACCACTTTGTCAACAAATGCGTGAGCAAATTGTTGAACAGTTTAAGAACAACATTTCTCAAGCAGCTATTGCAAGGAATTTAGGGATTTCACCATCTACGCTCCGTAATATCATCAAAGGGTTCAGAGAATGTGGAGAAATCACTGCACGTAAGCAGCTAAGCCCGTGACCTTCCATCCCTCAGGCTGTACTGCATCAACAAGCTACATCAGTGTGTAAAGGATACCACCACATGGGCTCAGGAACACTTCAGAAACCCACTGTCAGTAACTACAGTTGGTCGCTACATCTGTAAGTGCAAGTTAAAACTCTCCTATGCAAGGCGAAAACCGTTTATCAACAACACCCAGAAACGCCGTCGGCTTCGCTGGGCCTGAGCTCATCTAAGATGGACTGATACAAAGTGGAAAAGTGTTCTGTGGTCTGACGAGTCCACATTTCAAATTGTTTTTGGAAACTGTGGACGTTGTGTCATCAGGACCAAAAGGAAAAGAACCTTCGGATTGTTATAGGCGCAAAGTGTAAAAGGCAGCATGTGTGATGGTATGGGGGTGTATTAGTGCCCAAGACATGGGTAACTTACACATCTGTGAAGGCACCATTAATGCTGAAAGGTACATACAGCTTTTGGAGCAACATATGTTGCCATCCAAGCAACGTTACCATGGACGCCCCTGCTTATTTCAGCAAGACAATGCCAAGCCACGTGTTACATCAACGTGGCTTCATAGTAAAAGAGTGCGGGTACTAGACTGGCCTGCCTGTAGTCCAGACCTGTCTCCCATTGAAAATGTGTGGCGCATTATGAAGCCTAAAATAGCACAAGGGAGACCCCCGGACTGTTGAACAACTTAAGCTGTACAGTGTTTCCCACACATTCATTTATTTGTGGCGGCCCGCCATGAAAGAATTACGTCCGCCACAAATTTAAAAAAAAAAGGAAAAAGAAAAAAAAATATTCTTTTTTTGTCCTGTCCAGCTTCTCAGACAAATCATATAGTTGATGTAGATGCCCATATCGGCTGTTCAGATTTACTTTACAAAAGAGAAGTGTAGGATACTTCTCTTGTTGCCTTATTTGTATTTGACCACTACTGTTTTCTGTTTATTTGTTACTGACTGTGGTAGGACACCTCTGCCTCTGTTTCACTTTATGTTGCTGGTAAATAATATGGTTGTAGTAGTAGGCTAAAGTTAAATTATTTAGTATGCACTAATTAAAGGGGCAGAGCTTTAAGAGACATTTTAGCTTTTATATTTGATAAGATATATTTTTTGTAAGAACCACAATTACCGGTAATAAATATATTTCAGTGAATAACTTATTGTTCAAATCTGTATATAAATATGTACATAAAGTGTTGTAATTATATTGTAAAATGGATGGATGGATGGATGGACGTTTAAAACAAAACTGTTATTATTAATTAGTAAGTATACATTTTTTGAGCCTTTTTAGAGAAAATCATATCATTGTAGTAAATTATGCAAATGACTCGAGGATGTCATGTGACCATAGCCACGCCCCCGCCGCCACAGGTATCTTGGCAGTTCATGGGAAACACTGCTGTACATCAAGCAAGAATGGGAAAGAATTCCACCTGAGAAGCTTCAAAAATGTGTCTCCTCAGTTCCCAAACCTTTACTGAGTGTTGTTAAAAGGAAAGGCCATGTAACACAGTGGTGAACATGCCCTTTCCCAACTACTTTGGCACGTGTTGCAGCCATGAAATTCTAAGTTAATTTTTTTTTTTTTTTTAAATAAAGTTTATGAGTTTGAACATCAAATATGTTGTCTTTGTAGTGCATTCAACTGAATATGGGTTGAAAAGGATTTGCAAATCATTGTATTCCGTTTATATTTACATCTAACACAATTTCCCAACTCATATGGAAACAGGGTTTGTACATCATTATTAAATACTATGATTACATTAGCAGTCTCAAAAAACACCTCTCCTAATGTTATGTTGTATGTCACATGTAGCATATTTAATAATATACAAATAAAAAGCGGGTAAGTGCACAATAGTGCTTCTTGGAGAGACACACACTTTGTCGGACACAGGCATGGACAAACACCAGGTCATTAATTAGATTTAAAGCTACAGACAAGCAAAATGGCGTGTTCCCAGTAGCAAAAAAGCTACTTTAAACTGCCTAAATTCCAGTTTATGTCAGATTTTGGACAACAGCCTTTCCACACACTATTGTGGGATCTCTGTGACGGTATTCAAAATAGTTGAAAAATACCAGGAACCCTTAACAGTGTTTATAATTGCGGCTGTTATTTGTTAGTTTATTATTTCTTCGGTCAGTGGTCAACAAAATAAACAAACAGTTTTACATAAACAAACAGTTGTGCATTCAAAAATTGAAAATGCTGCAGACTGAAAGGATCTAGGCTGAAGTTGAACACGTATTGCGCCTAACCCTATAAACAATGTCAAATACAAGATGAGCTTCCAAAAAATATGAAATTTCCTTTGCACAACATATTATAAATACACTTTGTACACAACATAAACACTGTTCTATTATATACACAGTAAAGACATGTGAAATATCCTTGTACACATGTTAGTTAAACCTTTGTACCAATTATATACTGTATACAAACACTTCCATTATTATTTATATCGCACACTTAGTTTGTAATTAACATTGATCATAGTATTAACTACTGTGTTGATTCAAGAGTGATATATTTTTTGAAAGACTTTGTTCTGTAAGTGTTTTTTAAATGTGTGAATGGAACTGGAACATTTTAAGGAATCCTCCAAGCTGTTCCACAGTTGAACCCCCCTGACAGAAACACATCTACTTTTTAAGCTCCTTCTTATGTTTGCTTTCTGAAAGACAGCTGAACCTCTTGAGGTCATAGGGACTCTTCCCTAGGTTTGAACTAGGGATGTCCGATAATGGCTTTTTGTCGATATCCGATATTGTCCAACTCTTTAATTACCGATACCGATATCAACCGATATATGCAGTCGTGGAATTAACACATTATTATGCCTAATTTGGACAACCATGTATGGTGAAGATAAGGTACTTTTTTTTAAAAATAATAAAATAAGATAACTAAATTAAAAACATTTTCTTGAATAAAAAAGAAAGTAAAACAATATAAGAACAGTTACATAGAAACTAGTAATTAATGAAAATGAGTAAAATTAACTGTTAAAGGTTAGTGCTATTAGTGGAGCAGCAGCACGCACAATCATGTGTGCTTACGGACTGTATCCCTTGCAGACTGTATTGATATATATTGATATATAATGTAGGAACCAGAATATTGATAACAGAAAGAAATGGGGGGAGGGAGGTTTTTTGGGTTGGTGCACTAATTGTAAGTGTATGTTGTGTTTTTTATGTTGATTTAATTAAAAAAACAAAACAAAAAAAACCCCCAAAAAAACGGATACAGATAATAAAAAAAACGATACAGATAATTTCCGATATTACATTTTAACGCATTTATCGGCCGATAATATCGGCAGGCCGATATTATCGGACATCCCTAGTTTGAACCTCTACTGTAGACACCCAGGCAGCATGTGGTTATGAGCTTTGTACGTCACAATAGCAGTGTTGAGGTCAACAAGATTGTGCAGTTTTGATGTTTTTAGTTTAATAAACAGAGCATTGGAAAGGTCATGATAATCCGTATGATTTACAATTCCAATCGCTTTCTTTTGAAGTAAGAACATAGAGTTGATGTTTGATGTGTAATTGTTACCCCAGATTTCAACACAATAATTAAGATATGGGAGTACGAATGAATTATATAACATGTTAAAGGCCTACTGAAATTAATTTTTTTTAATTTAAACGGGGATAGCAGATCCATTCTATGTGTCATACTTGATCATTTCGCGATATTGCCATATTTTTGCTGAAAGGATTTAGTACAGAACATCGACGATAAAGTTTGCAACTTTTGGTCGCTGATAAAAAAAAGCCTTGCCTGTACCGGAAGTAGCGTGACGTCACAGGTTGAAAGGCTCCTCACATTTCCCCGTTGTTTACACCAGCAGCGAGAGCGATTCGGACCGAGAAAGCGACAATTACCCCATTAACTTGAGCCAGGATGAAAGATTTGTGGATGAGGAACATGAGAGTGAAGGACTAGAGTGCAGTGCAGGACGCATCTTTTTTCGCTCTGACCGTAACTTAGGTACAAGCTGGCTCATTGGATTCCACACTCTCTCCTTTTTCTATTGTGGATCACGGATTTGTATTTTAAACCACCTCGGATACTATATCCTCTTGAAAATGAGAGTCGAGAACGCGAAATGGACATTCACGGTGACTTTTATCTCCACGACAATACATCGGCGAAGCACTTTAGCTACGGAGCTAACGTGATAGCATCGGGCTTAACTGCATATAGAAACAAAAGAAATAAACCCCTGACTGGAAGGATAGACAGAAGATCAACAATACTATTGAACCATGGACATGTAAATACACGGTTAATGCTTTCCAGCCTGGCGAAGCTTAGCAATGCTGTTGCTAACGACGCCATTGAAGCTAACTTAGCAACGGGACCTCACAGAGCTATGCTAAAAACATTAGCTATCCACCTTCGCCAGCCAGCTCTCATCTGCTCATCAACACCCGTGCTCACCTGCGTTCCAGCGATCGACGGAAGGACGAAGGACTTCACCCGATCATCCGTGCGGTCGGCGGCTAGCGTCGGCTAGCATCGGCTAGCGCGTCTGCTATCCAAGTCAAAGTCCTCCTAGTTGTGTTGCTACAGCCAGCCGCTAATACACCGATCCCACCTACAACTTTCTTCTTTGCAGTCTTTATTGTTCATTAAACAAATTGCAAAACATTCACCAACACAGATGTCCAGAATACTGGGGAATTTTGAGATAAAAACAGAGCTTTTTTGTACTGGATTCAATGGTGTCCGAATACTTCCGTTTAACTAGTGACGTCACGCGCATACGTCATCATACATAGATGTTTTCAACCGCAAGTTTAGCGGGAAATTTAAAATTGCACTTTATAAGTTAACCCGGCCGTATTGGCATATGTTGCAATGTTAAGATTTCATCATTGATATATAAACTATCAGACTGCGTGGTCGCTAGTAGTGGCTTTCAGTAGGCCTTTAAGAGCCTTTGAATGTACAGTTTTTAATTGTATGTAACATAGCAATAATTTTTGCCATTTTTGTCTTGAGTATATTTATGTACAGTTTCCAATTTAATTTATCATCTATATAGATTCCTCAAAATTTTGTATTGACAACTGCATTGGAAGCGGTTTCTAATGTTTCGACCCACTCATGCCTGGTAGCAACTACTTCCATGTCGGTGCAATTTGTATAGAAGAGTGAAATGATCCCCCATGTTCACCGTTTCAAGGGCGGAAAAATCTGATGATCCTTCACTTATTTATCCTTGCAACCAATCATTGACACAGGATGAATACACGACAGCAATTGGTGAAGAGAGGTATAATGTTCCATCTAAGGGTTGTAAAAAGAGTAGGAATATTTATCATTATCCAACCATGTCTCAGTAATGTGTTGCCTGGCTTACTGTACTGCTGCAACGTGCATGAGTCACTTCGGTGTCGACCATTTAAAAAAATAAAAGGCCACGGACAAACAGACAAGAGTGTTCTTTGCTGAAAGCCCATCTGGATGCCATGGCTGTAATGCTAGTAGTAATGTAGTCTACCGTAGTGGTTTGAAATCACGGGGCACTATTATTTACAAATATTTACATTGGATATACACTATATTGCCAAAAGTATTTGGCCACCCATCCAAAAGATCGGAATCAGGTGTTCCAATCACTTGGCCCGGTGTATCAAATCAAGCACTTAGGCATGGAGACTGTTTCTACAAACATTTGTGAAAGAATGGGCCGCTTTCAGTGATTTCCAGCGTGGAACTGTCACAGGATGCCACCTGTGCAACGAATCCAGTCGTGAAATTTCCTTGCTCCTAAATATTCCAAAGTCAACTTTATTATAAGAAAAGTGAAAAGTTTGGGAACAACAGCAACTCAGCCACCAAGTGGTAGGCCACGTAAACTGACAGAGAGGGGTCAGCATAGTGCAAAGACTTTCTGCTACAGAGTTTGCCACAGAGCTCCAAACTTCATGCGACCTTCCAATTAGCCCACGTGCAGCACGCAGAGAGCTTCATGGGATGGGTTTCCATGGCCGAGCAGCTGCATCTAAGCCATGCATCACCAAGTCCAATGCAAAGCGTCGGATGCAGTGGCGTAAAGCACGTCGCCACTGGAAATATGGTGTGGGGTTGTTTTTCAGGAGGTGGGCTTGAACCCCTTAGTTCCATTCAAAGGTACTTTGAATGCTCCAGGATACCAAAACATTTTGGACAATTCCATGCTCCCAACCTTGTGGGAACAGTTTGGAGCGGGCCCCTTCCTCTTCCAACATGACTGTGCACCAGTGCATAAAGCAAGGTCCATAAAGACATGGATGACAGAGTCTGGTGTGGATTAACTTGACTGGCCTGCACAGAGTCCTGACCCGAACCCGATAGAACACCTTTGGGATGAATTAGACCGGAGACTGAGAGTTAGGCCTTCTCCACCAACATCAGTGTGTGACCTCACCAATGCGCGTTTGGAAGAATGGTCGAACATTCCTATAAACACACTCCGCAACCTTGTGGACAGCCTTCCCAGAAGAGCTGAAGCTGTAATAGCTGCAAAAGGTGGACCCACATCAAATTGAACCCTATGGGTTAGGAATGGGATGGCACTTCAAGTTCATATGTGAGTCAAGGCAGGTGGCCAAATACTTTTGGCAATATAGTGTATCAGAAACATGCTTCTGATTACCAATGTTAGTAGATTTGTAATCATACATGAAATGTTTAAAAAAAAAGTGTGGATTACATGCATACATGGTATTCTGGGGTGTTAAAAGAACAACAATAATGACTAAAAACCTTGACAAGATCCAAACTGTAGATTTTGTGAACTGTTCCACCCCTAATGCTTAGCATTGATGATTTTACAATACAATTTTTTAACATCTTTATATGTGTCAAATGTAAAATGCAACTAAGGCCTTGTTCACCTTGCAGGTCAATTACAATGTTTTTGCCCAAATGTGAGCTCTATCAGAGGTTTTTCATGTCAATGTGAACAGTGCAATTCCACATTTTCCAAATCCGACCCAGGCCTCTCGTGAACAAAAGTCGTATTTGTATCCAATGCAACTGCAGTTTGTACGTTTGGGTCGTGTTCATCCGACCAATACGCCGTCAAAAAGCGATAAACGTCATAATTCTTCGCCAAAACAGAATGCTGCAAAATAGATAATTGACAAATGAGCAGAAAGCATAAATAATATGTTTTAGGAACTCACATCAATGTTCCACCACTCCTGACTCCGAGTGCTCAGCCACATGATCTTCGGCGCAAACTCCGCGAGCCAAAATGCTTGCCCTCCTCCTTCTTAATCTGCTGGGTGCAATAATTCATTTAGGAAAATGTTGGCCTTGATTGCACAAAATCCTTGAAATTGTCACAAATGCTGCCCAGACTGAGACCTAATAGCCATGTTTACTTTTGTAAACACTGCAGCAAGCATGGTCAGATTGTGTTGACAAAAAACATTGCATCTTTTTTTAAATGCTACTGACTATATTAAAAGATTGCATTTAGGAATGGGCGATATATGGAATATACTCGATATATCGCGGGTTTGTCTCTGTGCGATATAGAAAATGACTATATGGTGATATTGGAGTATACGTTCTCACGCAGTTGCTTTTAGCTGCGGGCATTACACTACAGGCTCTTCTCACTCTTTCTTGTCTCTCCTTCTCACAGAGACGTAAAACAAGCGCACCTTCTTACATACGTCACATACTGTCGCCCGTGCAACGTCATACGCCCTCGCCGAGCAGAGAGGTAGCGGCAAGGGTAACGTTAGCTGTGATGCTAGCGGAGAGAGAGAAGGTGTGAATCTGATAACAAATGGAGGAAGAAGAATTAATTCCCAAGAAAAACAGCAGGGGGTCCATCGTCTGGCAGTGGTGTGGCTTCAAGCGGGAAGATGTTGAACAGACAACGGTAATATGTCAAGTATGCGGCAAAAGCGTTGCTACAAAAAGTAGCACCAGTGCTAATATGTAGCATCATTTGAAAAGTCACCCGCTAGAGAATGAAGAGTACTTGAAACTCCGCATGTCAACATCTTCGTTCGGTGCCACACCCACAAAATACCGAAGCAACAGCAGGAGATAACGTCCGCAGGAACCTACCACATAGTGAAGGACATACACTATTTGATTTCCTATTATGCAGCTCATTTTTATTTGACACTTATTGAAATATCTTGTGTGACATCATGCATAAAAGCGCACTTTATTTGTTTTAAACTATTGTAGTGGCGTTCTGTACAAAAAGTGCACTTTAATTTAGTGTTGTTTTGATAGGTCATCTTAGTGACATCATGCACAAAAGTGCACTAATAGCTCGTTTTAAAATGTCTCTGACAATCTTGCACTTTCTGTTTTGGAAATGACATGAATGTTTGTGCCACTGCTTAATAACTGTTTAATATATACACTTTTAGTTGTGATTTCCCTCTCTGCATGAAAGTGTAAAAGTAGCATATATTAATGCAGTATGAAGAAGAATGTTTTAATGTAGACACATAGAATCATCATACTGCTGTGATTATATGCATCAAGTGTTCATTCAAGGCTAAGGCTCAATATTGAGGGGGGGTGGGGGATGTTGTCCCCACATCTGCGGTCCCCTCCAAGGTTTCTCATTGTTATCCCATTGGGTTGAGTTTTTCCTTGCCCTGATGTGGGATCTGAGCCGAGGATGTCGTTGTGGCTTGTGCAGCCCTTTGAGACACTCGTGATTTAGGGCTATATAAGTAAACTTTGATTGATTGATTGATTAATCTTCATTGGTAAGTTCATGATAACCATACTATAGTTGGAGCACCAGTGTTGAAATAATAACTGATGCATCTTTGTATGTGCTTTCTTTTACTTGGACACAGGTAACCTCAAATATATTTACGTAGTTAGATCTTATTTAGTTCACTTAGAATGTTAAGAAAACGTTCAACTAATTCATAGTTTATTTGGTTTTTAGTACAGATGCATACTATACAGATACATATCGCCCAGCCCTCGGGGCAGGTGACAATCAGCTTGGAATAATCACAAATAAGGAAGCAACACCACACAAAAGTTCCTCACAACCATATTTCTTCCTCAAAAGACCCTCAACGTCCAATTTCTCGCGCTCCAGTAATCCACAGGCCAACATTAATCCACTAAAAAAGTGAAACATTTGAGTAATAAAAGTTGCTCAGAAACAAGATAGCATTTGCTGACAGGTCTCTAGATCTCACTTCATCACACCGTGTTTGTGTGGCACCAAAACACACCTTGCTTAATTGCTTTATACCCACATAATATGATAATTAATTGTATTGATAATATATTAGATATTATGTAAATAATGAGATACAGTACCATGTAAAAAGGTCTTTGTTTTGCCTACATAAATATTGTCGATTTTTAGATAGATTGCAATTTGGACATGGACGATTATAAAATCGATTAGAAAACGTCAATAATCAAATCGATTTGTTTATTGTAAATAAAGTAATGCAGATATTTCTAAAAATGTGGCTAACTGCAGCCAGCCACCTCAGAAATAGATCAGACCAGCTCTTTTATGTTTTAGGGCACTTATGTTCCAGTTTTGCACACAATTGCATTAATTTAATAAATATGGGAATTAATTTAACTTTTTCTTATTACAAATGCTCTGGTTTTTTTTTAAAGTTGCAACTTGCAAGGGGTTAGAGTGTCCGCCCTGAGATCGGTAGGTTGGAGTTGAAATCCCAGCCGAGTCATACCAAAGACTATAAAAATGGGACCCACTGCTTGGCACTCAGCAACACGGGTTGGAGTTGGGGGTTAAGTCACCAAAATGATTCCCGGGCGCGGCGCCGCTGCTGCCCACTGCTCCCCAAGGAATTGGTTCAAATGCAGAGGACAAATTTCACCACATCTAGTGTGTGTGTGACAATCATTGGTATCTTTAATCTTTAATAAACGCTTATTTAGTGAAACAAAAAGAAATGTAAAACTGCATCAATATACATAAATTAAAGATGCATCAGTAATGGATTTTTAATCGAATCGTAGCTCCTGAATCAGGGGTGTGGAACACGGTTACACTGAGGGCCACATCGCAATTATGCCTGCCCTTGTAACCGTATATAATTTATGAATATAAATCAGTGTTTCCCACACATTCATTTATTTGTGGCGGCCCGCCACGAAAGAATTACGTCCGCCACAAATGTAAAAAAAAAAAAATTATATATATATATATTTTTTTATTTTTTATTTAATTTATTTTTTTTCCTGTCAAGCTTCTCAGGCAAATCATGTAGTTGATGTAGATGCCCATATAGGCTGTTCATATTTACTTTACAAAAGAGAAGTGTAGGATACTTCTCTTGTTGCCTTATTTGTATTTGACCACTACTGTTTTCTGTTTATTTGTTACTGACTGTGGCAGGACACCTCTGCCTCTGTTTCACTTTATGTTGCTGGTAAATAATATGGTTGTAGTAGTAGGCTAAAGTTAAATGATTTAGTATGCACTAATTAAAGGGGCAGAGCTTTAAGAGACATTTTAGCTTTTATATTTTATAAGATATTATATATTTTTTGTAAGAACCACAATTACTAAATATATTTCAGTGAATAACTTATTGTTCAAATCTGTATATAAATATGTACATAAAGTGTTGTAATTATATTGTAAAATGGATGGATGGATGGATGGACGTTTAAAACAAAACTGTTATTATTAATTAGTAAGTATACATTTTTTGAGCCTTTTTAGAGAAAATCATATCATTGTAGTAAATTATGCAAATTATTCGATGATGTCATGGTGACCACGCCCATAGCCACACCCATAGTCACGCCCCCACCGCCACAGGTATCTTGGCAGTTTATGGGAAACACTGTAAATGTATAAGAATTCACCTCGTGATATTATACAATTAATTGCTGTGCATTTGATTATTATATTTGTATTCCATACATATATATTTTTCAGTAAAAAACAAACAGGCAGCTGAGTCGCCACAACTTCACCGTAAAATTTACGATGATTTTCACAGCATATTACTGTAAATGGAAAAACGGTACCATAGTTTTTTTCACTGTAAAATCTATTGTCATTTCTACAGTGTACAATTTGATGAATAACTTGCTTTGATATAACCCAAGCAGATATTTATTACATTTAAAAAGTTTGAAATGAATGATAGTATTATATTTGTTGCATTATTAGATAATAAAGTTTAAAATATACTCAATAGCATGCAATACATGTATTTCTGTCTGTCACAATGAAAAGATTACATTTAGTAAATGATAAAATGCTTTATTGACTTGTATTATTTTAGGGATTTCGCAGGCCGTGTTAAATTATGTGGCGGGCCATATCTGGCCCCCTGGCCTTGAGTTTGCCACGTGTGTCCTGAATCATAATCGTAATTGAATCGTGAGGTGCCCAGAGATTTCCCACCTCTAGTGTCTACTCCCATGTCAGAGAGCTGGAGAGGGCGAGACGTGGAGGAGGTATTTGGCATGTAAATAAGGCCGCCCACACAACGTCTCGTTTTCAAGAGGAAGTCAAAAAGGGGCTTGAAGATTATCTGTAAAGCAAAATGTATGCAAAGTGCCACCATTACAACTTATGTAAATCACAAGGCACTTGGAAGTGTTTTAAATAAACAATAAAAATTGGTACTGTTGCGGACTAACACTCATTTCCCAGGTAGCGGGAATTGGTATCGAATCAGTTCAAATGTGAAACATATCTTATCTATCAGCTGTAAAGTAGGTGCTTATAGATAACTTAGCATACAAAATCAAATTCAACTTAGCCAACATGTATACAGATATATTTGGCCTCTGTTGAATTTGACGTTATACCTTCATATTCATTTGTTTTATAATGATATTACTATTATGTTGACCAGAAACACAGGTTCTTACATTACTATCAACTATGAAGTTGGATAATTTAGCTTGAATAAGAACTTACAACTTACAAAAAAAAGTGAAAGACAGTTTTTGCCAACACAACACTATACTTAAGACTCCGTAGCCGTTTTAAAACGATATTTCTTATGAACACAGCATAGGTATAATTGTGTCAATACCAACTGCTTTTTTCAAACACACACTTCCTGAGAATGTGTCAAAATATAGATATTGTAATATAATGGCAGCTATTTTATTCCTTAATACTGTATCTGAAATCTTGGTATGGGTAGTATTGATATTTTGGTTCTTACCAACAAGCATGTTTGACTGTTGGTAGATAATGATCAAATGTTTCCCTAAAGCTCATATGATGCAAAGAAAACTGTGACTATGAAGCCACAGCGTGGACTGAAATCTTGGTATCGGTAGTATTGATATTTTGGTTCTTACCAACAAGCATGTTTGACTGTTGGTAGATAATGATCAAATGCTTCCCTAAAGCTCATATGATGCAAAGAAAACTGACTATGAAGCCACGGCGTGGACTGAAATCTTGGTATCGGTAGTATTGATATTTTGGTTCCTACCAACAATCATGTTTGACTGTTGGTAGATAATGATCAAATGCTTCCCTAAAGCTCATATGATGCAAAGAAAACTGACTATGAAGCCACGGCGTGGACTGAAATCTTGGTATCGGTAGTATTGATATATTGGTTCTTGCCAACAAGCATGTTTGACTGTTGGTAGATAATGATAAAATGTTTCCCTAAAGCTCATATGATGCAAAGAAAACTGTGACTATGAAGCCACGGCGTGGACTGAAATCTTGGTATCGGTAGTATTGATATTTTGGTTCATACCGACAATCATGTTTGACTGTTGGTAGATAATGATCAAATGCCTCCCTAAAGCTCATATGATGCAAAGAAAACTGTGACTATGAAGCCACGGCGTGGACTGAAATCTTGGTATCGGTAGTATTGATATTTTGGTTCTTGCCAACAAGCATGTTTGACTGTTGGTAGATAATGATCAAATGCTTCCCTAAAGCTCATATGATGCAAAGAAAACTGACTATGAAGCCACGGCGTGGACTGAAATCTTGGTATCGGTAGTATTGATATATTGGTTCTTGCCAACAAGCATGTTTGACTGTTGGTAGATAATGATAAAATGTTTCCCTAAAGCTCATATGATGCAAAGAAAACTGTGACTATGAAGCCACGGCGTGGACTGAAATCTTGGTATCGGTAGTATTGATATTTTGGTTCATACCGACAATCATGTTTGACTGTTGGTAGATAATGATCAAATGCCTCCCTAAAGCTCATATGATGCAAAGAAAACTGTGACTATGAAGCCACGGCGTGGACTGAAATCTTGGTATCGGTAGTATTGATATTTTGGTTCTTGCCAACAAGCATGTTTGACTGTTGGTAGATAATGATAAAATGTTTCCCTAAAGTTCATATGATGCAAAGAAAACTGACTATGAAGCCACTGCGTGGACTGAAATCTTGGTATTGGTAGTATTGATATTTGGGTTCTTACCAACAAGCATGTTTGACTGTTGGTAGATAATGATAAAATGTTTCCCTAAAGTTCATATGATGCAAAGAAAACTGACTATGAAGCCACGGCGTGGACTGAAATCTTGGTATCGGTAGTATTGATATTTTGGTTCTTGCCAACAAGCATGTTTGACTGTTGGTAGATAATGATAAAATGCCTCCCTAAAGCTCATATGATGCAAAGAAAACTGTGACTATGAAGCCACGGCATGGACTGAAATCTTGGTATCGGTAGTATTGATATTTTGGTTCTTACCAACAAGCATGTTTGACCGTTGGTGGATAATGATCAAATGCTTCCCTAAAGTTCATATGATGCAAAGAAAACTGACTAGGAAGCCGATGCGTGGACTGACAAACCTGTTAGAAGGTGCTCGCTTTCCAAGTAACTATGTCTGAGAACTAATAAGAACCTTGCCAAGTTAATGCTGCTTGCATTAACAAACACAGAACGCCACCGTGACTCAGCCAGACAAACATGCAAGTGTAAAAATAACACCCTGGTGCCATACCACTATCTGGTAGCAAGTTGGAAGATGTTTAAGGGAGCCTGAAGATGACACTTGTTGCATTCTTTTATGAGTTCAGCTGTAAGAACACAAGCAAGAACACGCTTCTTTAACATCTGTGATGTAGAACACAGAAGACTAGCTCCTGGAAAACAAAATATCTGCATAGCTAAGTCAAATGAGAGAGAAGGGGATATTTTAGCACGATTGGGTTCCAATAAAGCTCTACAAATGTATTTTTAGTCTTGCTGGGTTGCAACCACGTGACCTAGAAGCACTTCCAGATTTGACTTGGGGGACAAACATTAAATAGGGCTACTGTCCATTTAGCACAAGCTGCACAGATGTCAGCGTTAATTCAAAAAAAAGTTTGGAGGCAAATTTACAAGCCAGATATGGTCAAAAAATAGCTACATGTGGTGGAGCAGAACCATACACTCTTGAGATAAAAGACTTTTCACAAGATTTTAAAAGATGAATCATCACCGAAGTAGACTTTTCAAGCTATCTGGTCGCCCACACTTTCTTCTACACTTGAAAGGACTTCAAAAAGGACAAAAGCATGAAGGCACATCATTTCTGGGTCCACAAATTAAGCATCAAGCCATGAAAGACAATGTTGGACTTGTGCTGATTGATACCGTGTGACTGTTCTTTATCGGGGTTGTCAAGCAATTTGCTTAGAACAAACACATAAGATTTGGTTTTGCAGTTGCTATTCTGTTATAAGCCTAATATTTTGCTGACATCTGTGTGTAAAGATAAACTGCAACAATGGTAACATTGGTAAAACTCCCAATGGTTAGTATTACCGGTTTTTGTTTTTTTTGATTACCGAAAAACAGTGATTGATAACTGCATTTTGATAAGCTCACAAACTGACTAGCTTAAATGCTAACATGAAGACTAATTAAGAAACGGCATGTCCTAGTCTAAACTTTAATAACACATTACGGTCTTTGCAACTAAGATATTCAATTGTACACATTGAACCAACAAGCGTGCTCTCTCAGAACAGAGTAAGCGTTATTTCTTCAGAGGGGTATGAGACATCGGTGTTTTTACGGTGCATTCAAGGACCGCTGAACAGAGTACGATGCCACAACTCCCTCCAGGAATACTACATAATAATAGTTTTTACTTCTTACGCACATTTAATTGAAATACATCTTAAAGTGCTAAAGTACAAACCAATGTTTAAAACAATAAGAGCTTAGCTATTAAAATAGATAAAATACTGAGACTAAACACTATCAGTGAAGCATCAGAAACACAAATCATGCAAAAAAGTATGTTTTCTAACAATGTGTCTAGATATTTGAAGAAAAAAAAAGTTGGGAAAAAGATTTCAGTGTGTGTATAAGAACTTTTTGAGCACATTAAACAACAATGCTCTAATGGAATAGAATAGAATCGAATAGAAAGTACTTTATTGATCCCTGGGGTTTCGAAATTCAGCACCGCAGTTCGCTCACAATAGACAATAAACACTTAGGTATTTTTTACATGTGAATAATATAAATACAGTCTAATATACAGCGTTATTCACATGTGAAAAACATAAATACAGTCTATTATACAGAACTATTCACATGTGAATAATATAAATACAGTCTATTATACAGCATTATTCACATGTGAATAATATAAATACAGTCTATTATACAGCATTACTCACATGTGAATAATATAAATAGTCTATTATACAGCATTATTCACATGTGAATAATATAAATACAGTCTATTATACAGAATTATTCACATGTAATATAAATACATTATACATTACCAGTACAAGAGCAGTCAAAAGGAACATATGCATTTACAGTCTGATGGCTGTCGGTATGAAGGACTTCCTGTGTGGTTCCGTGTTGCAATGACTACTGTAATAATTTTGGTCACGATTAATATTACATTTTCATATAGTTACATCTCTACATCTACTATTCAGCATCTGTAGTTGCTTTAATGGTGTAAGGTTAATGTTTTGCGTCAATGCCAAGTTACATTTTGAGGTTGCGTCCCTGTTTTTCAGAAATGTTTAGCTGCAACAATATTAACCATCTCAAGATACACTATATTGCCAAAAGTATTTGGCCACCCATCCAAATGATGAGAAGCAGGTGTCCTAATCACTTGGCCCGCCCACAGGTGTATAAAATCAAGCACTTTGACTTGGAGACTGTTTCTACAAACATTAGTGAAAGAATGGGCCACTCTTAGTGAGTTCCAGCATGGAACTGTCACAGGATGCCACCTGTGCAACAAATCCAGTCGTGAAATTTCCTTGCTCCTAAATATTCCAAAGTCAACTGTTGGCTTCATTTTAAGGAAATGGAAGCAATTGGGAACAACAGCAACTCAGCCACCAAGTGGTAGGCAGGCCACGTAAACTGACAAGAGGTGGAGGTGGAGGAGGAATTATGGTGTGGGGTTGTTTTTCAGTAGTTGGGCTTGGTCCCTTAGTTCCAGTGAAAGGAACTTTGAGTGCTCCAGGATACCAAAATATTTTGGACAATTCCATGCTCCCAACCTTGTGGGAACAGTTTGGAGCGGGCCCCTTCCTCTTCCAACATGACTGTGCACCAGTGCATAAAGCAGGGTCCATAAAGACATGGATGACAGAGTCTGGTGTGAATGAACTTGACTGGCCTGCACAGAGTCCTGACCTTAACTCGATAGAACACCTTTGGGATGAATTAGAATGGAGACTGAGAGCCAGGCCTTCTCCACCAACATCATCAGCATGTGACCTCACCAATGAACTTTTGGAAGAATGGTGGAAAATTCCTATAAACACACTCCGCGACCTTGTGGACAGCCTTCCCAGTAATAGCTGCAAAATGTGGACCGACATCATATTGAATGGGATGGCACTTCAAGTTCATATGTGAGTCAAGGCAGGTGGCCAAATACTTTTGGCAATATAGTGTATGTATGTCGTTGCTATGGGAAATGCAGCCTGAGATATGTATTAATCTAGTTTATTAATACTATTCTAGATAGACACGCAACAACAAATAAATACACTAACTTTAAAACGTTTTCTGCATAAGGAGAATAAGAAAAGTAAATACATATAATAAACAGGCTGTTGCAGTTGGTTTTAAGTTTAGACAAGACATTGACAAAGTGGTCACTGCAAAGTCAATCTTGTAATGTGGACTTAGCTCCACTCAACGAGAGCAACAGGTTGATCAGCAGCAGCCTTTTTTGGTTGCTTTCAGTTTTTGGAGTATTTTAGGAACTGTTCCCTATGGGCCAATTTCCACACGCGAGATCAGTGCACATATTCGTCATTTCGCTCTGCGTTCTCTTGACTTCTGGGACGGAATACCGTGTGATTGATTCCGAGGCTACAGCAACCGTCGTTTTTAGGGATCTACTGCAAATCGCTAGTCAAATGTCCTCTTTGTGACAGGCACGCGTAATGTTTTTAAGAACATAATGCAAAAAAAAGCTTGTCAAATATCCTCAAAATGACAGATAGATTACTACTATAGATAGGTCCTCTTTATGTCGGAAGCACTCTGGTATTTTTTAGAAATATTCTGCAAAATATGCTTATAAAAGACCCATTTAATGGATCTTTTATTAGCATATTTTGCAGAATGTTTTTGTTGCTACCTAATCATTAGGTAGCAACAAAAACATTCTGTCTTTTATCAAAACCAAAATCATGACTGGCATGCATAATGTTTTAAGAACATAATGCAAAAAAAAAGCTAGTCAAATATCCACAAAATGACAGATTACTATAGATCAATCAATCAACCAATCAATCAATGTTTATTTATATAGCCCTAAATCACAAGTGTCTCAAAGGGCTGTACAAGCCACAACGACATCCTCGGTACAGAGCCCACATACAGGCAAGGAAAACTCACCCCAGTGGGACGTCAATGTGAATGACTATGAGAAACCTTGGAGAGGACCGCATATGTGGGTAACCCTATGACGGAAGCACTATGGTATTTTTAGAAATATGCTGCAATATATGCTAGTCAAAGATCCTTTAGGTGGCAACAAAAACTGCATTTTATCAAAACCAAAATCAAAAACGGTAGTCAGAGATCTTCTATATCAGTGGTCCCCAACCTTTTTGTAGCTGCGGACCGGTCAACGCTTGAAAATTGGGGGTGGGAGGGGTGCTGGTGTATTTAAAAAAATAAAAAATAAAAAATAAAATTTTTTTTTTTTTTTTTTTTACATAAATACAATCATGTGTGCTTACGGACTGTATCCCTGCAGACTGTATTGATCTATATTGATATATAATGTATATATTGTGTTTTTTATGTTGATTTCATTAAAAAAAAAAAAATTAAAAAAAATTATTATTTTTTATTTCTTGTGCGGCCCGGTACCAATCGGTCCGGTGGTTGGGGACCACTGTTCTATATGACAGGTGCACTCTGCTTCTTTTTAAAAGGGAATTGCTCTTTTTTGGGGGGATTCAGCCTATCTTTCACGATCATTATGAGACAAAAACACAATGTCTTTTTTTAAGGATTTTAAAGATGATTAAAAAAAAACTCTTTGAAGATGCAGCTAATGAGAGTCAACGTTGTATCCGTAAAAAAGGCCTCTAAAACATCAAAACTCTCCGTCAACATTTTATATACACACTATATATAATATAGTAACAAACACGTTCATAACAATATGTAATATGTTCAAAATGTACCGTATTTTGATCATTTTAATCATTGCCAGGACTGATTGCCTTAGTGCATTGATTTCCTTTTCCAACAAATGTGTGTGCCAATAATGGCAGGCTCTGTAACGAACAACGAAGACGACTATTTTTGGACAAACGTGGATTCACAACCTCATCTTTTTGAAGCTGAACATACGGAGGATGAACTACTGCTTGTAGTAAAGAAAGGTGAGACGTTGGAGCAGACAGAAGCCGAGAGAGTGAGGTTGGCCTGACTCAAAGCCAGAAAATGTGGAACTTGAAGCCATGCTATTTCAACATAAATGGAGTGCTTATTTAAATAAACCGGGAAAAAAAAAGGCCCGACCAGCTGGACCAAACGCACAACTGTCCATCGAAGTGAGTCCCACTTTGATATCGATCATGATACACGCAGCACGTCGTGCGTGTTATTACAACTATAGTGCATTCGCTGTCTGGCTAGCTGTGTACAAAACAAAACATTAAACGTGGGCTAATACTTTACAAATACTGTAATGTAATTGTTCATGTTTTTCGGTCAGTACAGATTGTTGTTTTAGCGCATTGTGTTGTGCAAACCCAAACGCGTTTCGTGTTGACGTATAAGCTAAGTTTCACGGCAAAAAAAAAAAAAAAAAAAAAAGAGTTCCTCAGTGTTTTCTCTTACGATAATGTCGCTACAGCTTGGTTATTATACAGGTGACGGAACGTAAATGAAGTATTGTTGACAGGTTTTTGAAAGAACTTAAAAGGGATTTAGAGGTAGAATTGGTTGCTCCCGTTAGATTTATTTACATGTTAGACTCCAAAAAAACAAAACCTTATTATTTCTCATAATGATTGTGAATGTCCATCACCCTACTGCAAAAAACATCAGTCAGAGATGTTCTATATGAGGAACGTTCTGTTGTTCCTGGCTTCCTGTTCCACTCAGGATGGAATACAAAGTCTCCCTACTAACCCACCAGCGCCTCCATGGAAATGCCCCCCCTCTACCTCAAAGAACTCCTCACCCCCAAATCCTCCACACGGCACCTCCGCTCCGGACAGGCTAACCTCCTCCAACCTCCGAGGACAAAGCTACGAACAATGGGAGACCGGGCTTTCTGCTCCGCCGCTCCCAGTCTGTGGAACGCTCTCCCTGACCACCTGAGGGCACCACAGACTGTGGATGCTTTTAAAAAAGGCTTAAAAGCCTTTTTTTAGATATATGCCAGTGTTTCCCATAAACTGCCAAGATACTTGTGGCGGTGGGGGCGTGTCTATGGGCGTGGTCACATGACATAATCGAGTAATTTGCATAATTTACTAAAATTATGATTTTCTCTAAAAAGGCTCAAAAAATGTATACTTACTAATTAATAATAACAGTTTTGTTTTAAACATCCATCCATCCATCCATTTTACAATATAATTACAACACTTTATGTACATATTTATATACAGACTTGAACAATAAGTTATTCACTGAAATATATTTATTAATTGTGGTTCTTACAAAAAATATATCTTATCAAATATAAAAGCTAAAATGTCTCTTAAAGCTCTGCCCCTTTAATTAGTGCATACTAAATAATTTAACTTTAGCCTACTACTACAACCATATTATTTACCAGCAACATAAAGTGAAACAGAGGCAGAGGTGTCCTGCCACAGTCAGTAACAAATAAACAGAAAACAGTAGTGGTCAAATACAAATAAGGCAACAAGAGAAGTATCCTACACTTCTCTTTTGTCAAGTAAATCTGAACAGCCTATATGGGCATCTACATCAACTATATGATTTGCCTGAGAAGCTGGACAGGACAAAAAAAAAAAAAAAAATTATTCATTTTTTATTTGTATTTTTTTTTAATTTGTGGTGGACGTAATTCTTTCGTGGCGGGCCGCCACAAATAAATGAATGTGTGGGAAACCCTGTATGCATACTAGTTCTAGCTATGAGGCTGTTCTTATTTTTATTTATTTTTTTAATCTTTTTATTTATTCTGGGGTTTTTCTTAATACACTGTACCACTTTGAGGTTGTTTGCTCAATGTAAAGTGCTTTTTACAAATAAAATCTATTATTATTTTTATTATTATTATTATTATTATTTAGCGGCAAAACTGTAATCACTGGCGAGTTTTGAAACAAACGGGCGGCCGATCTGATTCCATTCTGCTCCGCTATAACCGGTACACGACCAGCAGATGCTTCTCCAGACAATTACATTTTTTAAATCGTTATTGACGTGGGTATGTTCGTGCTCGTTATGTTTTTGTAGACCTTTACAGTAGGGTGTAATAATTAACCGATATATATACGCCGTGGCGCAGTTGGGAGAGTGGCCGTGCCAGCAACCTGAGGGTTCTTGGTTCGATCCCCACCTTCTACCAACCTCGTCACGTCCGTTGTGTCCTTGAGCAAGACACTTCACCCTTGCTCCTGATGGGTCGTGGTTAGCGCCGTGCATGGCAGCTCCCGCCATCAGTGTGTGAATGGGTGGATGTGGAAATAGTGTCAGAGCGCTTTGAGTACCTTGAAGGTAGAAAAGCGCTATATAATTATAGTTTGCCTTCCGGAAGATAGGTATTGATGAAAGATTGTTTGAAAAGGGAATCGATCCATTTAATGAATAGGACAAAAAGGAAAACATTGGATTTAAGAACGGCAGACTGTATTTGAAGTATTTTAATGATACGGATGTTAAACTTAGTTAAGTCTGCCTGTCTATGTCGTAGGTTTGTAACGGTACGTGTATTTGTATTGAACCGTTTCTGTACGGGGGTTCGGTTCGGAGGTGTACCGAACAAGTTTCCACACAGACATTAAGTAGCCGCCTCCGCTTCCTTCTGCCTCTGTCTCTGTCAGTCCTCTACACAGCACCCAGCATTGTCCCACCCACACAACCATCTGATTGGTTACAAACAGAGCGGCAACAGCCAATCAGCAGTGCGTATTCAGAGCGCATGTAGTCGGTGCTTAGCGTTTAGCAGGTAAGCATCAGGCAGCGGACTCTCCCCAAATGATAATAAACACCCCCCAGTCAACTACTAGTAACATCACTATGAGCCCGTTGACCTTCTAGAAATATAAACTGCAGCTCAGCTCGCTCGCAGTCCTGGCTTGAGGTGAAGACTAATTAGCTTTTAGCGTAACGTTAGCTCATTTTCCGGGGTGTGTGTGTATGTGCGTGTTACGGACAACAAAGCCCTGTCTGTTATTTCACTTGACCTTTTTCTGTGTTGATTATGCTGTGTTGAAGCAGCAAAAAAGGACATTATGTTAAGTGAAGAGTTTCTGTCTCTGATAGTTGATATAATAATGTAAGTGCATCATTAAGCCTACATGAACTCCATGGTGTTCAGGGATGAATAGTCTCTCCTATTGCTATTGTACTATTTTTTCAGCTATAGTTACATTAATTATTAGTAATGCAGCAGCCTGGTTTTAAATGGCAGGGTCCCTGCTATCACATGTTGATAAAAATATAACATTTACATAATAAAAATCAACTACAGGCTTCCCAAATGCTGTAATAAATTAAGCATGATGAGTTGACTTGAAACTGTTTAATGTTGTACTTTTTATATGTAGAAGAAAAGTTTTGTCATTTTATTTAATCTGAGCAACAACTTGAGGCAGTTTAATGTTGATTAACGTGGGCAGAATTATTATAGTGTTCCCAATGTTAAAAGGATAAAGCCATTGTTTACAAATTTGGTAAATAAATAACCAAAAAATGTATATATTGTTGTTTCTTACTGTACCGAAAATGAACCGAACCGTGACCTCTAAACCGAGGTACGTACCGAACCGAAATTTTTGTGTACCGTTACACCCCTACTACGTCGTTGTCGTCAAAAATAAAATGACGAATAGCTCCGGTGGTCGAGAATTTAAAAACAAATGCCAAGGCCATGAGACAATATCAATAATTACTACCCAAAGTCTTTCAGCCACAGGACGGTTGCAAAAGCCACAACAAAGACAAACAAATCAACACAATAATATAAAGCCGCAAAAGGTCCGGATTAAGGTCCGGGACCTGCTCAGTGGCCTTGTGGTTAAAATGTCCGCCCTGAGACTGGAAGGTCGTGAGTTCAAACCCCCGGCCGAGTCATACCAAAGACTATAAAAATGGGAGCCATTACCTCCCTGCTTGGCAGTCAGCATCAAGGGTTGAAATTGGGGGTTAAATCACCAAAAATGATTCCCGAGCGCGGCCACCGCTGCTGCTCACTGCTCCCCTCACCTCCCAGGGGGTGGAACAAGCGGGTGGGTCAAATGCAGAGGGTAATTTCACCACACCTAGTGTGCGCGTGACAATCATTGGTACTTTAAATTTACCTTTTTAAATGTACTATTAAAACGTTGGTTACTGTAGTTTTATTTTGAAAATTGCTTGAATATTTTGCACAGGTAAACAGAAAAGTGTTCCTCTTGTTAATTCAACCTTAATTGTTGGTTGCACTTTATTCAAATAAGATGTGAATGCATTGGCCCTTAATTGTTGTTTACTTACTTGTTTGCATCCATAATTAATTTATACATAATTTACCTTACAAGAAATAACAGGAAGAGGAAACTTTTCACCTGCAGTATCTTAATTTCGTTGGCTCTAACTTTTTTTAAAGCTAAAAAGTTACTGAATCGATTTCTACTCACTGAATCATTTCGTTTATTGTTCTAAAAAAAATAACATCGTCCCTGAATCGTATTGGCGAGCACAAATATTGCATCGAATCATTATATTGAATCGTGACACCCCTAACGTACGGTAATGATAACATTTTATTCGAATAAAAGATGAATTATTTCCTCGCTGTGCTTTGCTGGACTAACAAAGAGGAAGGAGAAACAAAAGAGTGTCTTGTCCTCCTTTTCACTCTTAATATGTGAAGAAGCTCACAGGAAACTGGAGGTCAAAATGCAAAATAGACTAGACTTTTTCCGAGAAAAGATTATCCGCCGTGAAATTGCATAATTAGCTGAGTTAAACGAGCACAATTTTGCCGTTGTTATGCCCTGTTGCAGTCTGCAAGGGGAATGCCCCCAGACTTGAACAAATCCAACAAAAGGCAACATAAAGCCTACGGTTTCACTACACAGGCAAAGACTTAAAAACTTCCTTTATTGTCATTCCAAAGTTGAACTTTATACAGTACAGGTAAGAACAAAATTTCGTTGCATTAGCTCGTTGTAGTGCAGGATAAAAGAGCAATAAGGTGCAGATATAAATAAATAGATTACTGTATGGATAAATATATTGCACTTTTGCATATGCATCCACGTTTATGGATGTATGTTATATTGTCTTTATATTCCAGCCAGTTAATCCGTTTTGGGGGGAATTGAGGAGATTATTATGATGCGTAAAGGCCATCATTAGTGCAACTTTGATGTGCAACTATTGACTTCCAAACAAATATTTGACGGTGAAATCTTAAAAAGACCTTTGTTCTCTAATAATAACACATAAAATATTCATAAATGTAATTTAAAAATGAAACTAGCCAATTAGCAGTCACAAGCTAACCCATATAGCAACGATAGCACCTGTTTTGGACATGTGAAAGCAAGTCACCATGGCAGGACATCTGTCCTTTCATCCTGGACAATATTACAAATTTTCCTGAGGGAACTCTCCTGAAGGAATCAATAAAGTACTATGTATCTATCTATCTATCTATTCATGACAAATGTGTGCTTTGTATTAAAAATGTGCTATTTGGTTTTACACAGTATGAAAAAATGTTTTACCTTTGCGACCTCAATATACTATTGGCTAAGTTTTATATTCAAAAATGTAAGTTTCTCAATACCCGACCTGTTTTTTGTGCCTTTAAAAAAGAATTAGAACTTTACTTTAAAACGCTTTCTACCTCTAACAACCAAAAAGCTGCGAAAACTATGATGCTGTGCTTCAAAATTTGGATTATTTACGTTACTTGTGTGAGCCTATGGCTTTACACATATATATATTTTTTGCATTTACGTTACTTGTGTGAGCCTATGGCTTTACACATATATATATATTGCATTTTTCTTTAGTTGCTTTATTGAGTTTACAACCCCCTGGCGCTGCTTTGTACTGTTTCTGTATTTGTTCTGATTATTATTATTTCTTTGCTTGTATGTTAATGTTGTAAATGTTAAATACTATAAATAAAGGTTTTAAACAAAAAAATAATAAAAAAATAAATAAATATACATACATACATACATACATACATACATACATATATATATTTAGCATTTTTCTTTAGTTGCTTTATTGAATTTACAACCCTCTGGTGCTGTTTTGCACTGTTTCTGCACTTGTTTTGATTATTATTTATTTGCTTGTACGTTATTGTTGTAAATGTTGAATACTATAAATACAGGTTGTAAAATATATATATAAATATTAGGGCTGCAACAACTAATCTAATAAATCGATTAAAATTGATTATAAAAATAGTTGGCGATTAATTTAGTCATCGATTCGTTGGGTCTATGTTATGCGCAGAGGCTACTTTTTTTTCTTTCTTTTTTTAATAAACCTTTATTTATAAACTGCAACATTTACAAACAGCTGAGAAACAATAATCAAAATAAGTATGGTGCCAGTATGCTGTTTTTTTTCAATAAAATACTGGAAAGGATAGAAATGTGGTTTGTCTCTTTTATCCAATTATTAATCGATTAATCAAAGTAATAATCGACAGATTAATCGATTATCAAATTAGTCGCAGCCCTAATATATATATATATATATATATATATATATATATATATATATATATATATATATATATATATATATATATATACATATATATATATATATATATATACATATATATATATATATATGTATACATATATATATATATATATATATACATACATATACATATATATATTTATATACATATATATATATATATATATATATATATATATATATATATATATATATATATATATATATATATATATACACACACATTCATATACACATATACACATATATACATATTTATATATATATATATATACATATACACATATATATACACATATAAATATATATATATACATACATACATATATATACACATATATATATATATACATACATACATATATACATATATATACTAGGGCTGCAACAACTAATTGATTAAATCGATTAAAATCGATTATAAAAATAGTTGGCGATTAATTTAGTCATCGATTCGCTGGATCTATGCTATGCGCAGAGGCATTTTTGTATTTTATTTTCATTAATTTATTTTTTTAATAAACCTTTATTTATAAACTGCAACATGTACAAACAGCTGACAAACAATCAAAATAAGTATGGCGCCAGTATGCTGGTTTTTTTCAATAAAATACTGGAAAGCATAGAAATGTAGTTTGTCTCTTTTATCCGATTATTAATCGAAGTAATAATCGACAGATTAATCGATTATCAAATTAATCGTTAGTTGCAGCCCTAATATATACATATATATACATACATACATATATATATATATATATATTTATTTTGCATTTTTCTTTAGTTGCTTTATTGAGTTTACAACCCCCCCTGGCGCTGTTTTGTAATGTTGTAAATGTTGAATACTATAAAGGTTTAAAAAAAATTATAATTATATATATATATATATATATAGCTTTTTTTGTTGTTGCTTTATTGAGTTTACAACCCCCTGGTGCTGTTTTGTACTGTTTTTGTACTTGCTTTGATTATTGTTATTTATTTGCTTGTATGTTTATGTTGTAAATGTTGAATACTATAAATATAGGTTTAAAAAATAAATAAATAAATAAATAGCAGTCGCAAGCTGTTAACTTAGCAACGCTAGCAACACACGCTAGCTTGTAGCTAGTTAGCTTA
>NC_084740.1:4904913-4912413 GCF_033978785.1 Entelurus aequoreus
TGTTTGGAAAGTATGATAAATGGTCAAATGAGTTATAGCGCTTTTCTACCTTCAACATTTCCACATTCACCCATTCACACACACATTCACACACTGATGGCGGGAGCTGCCATGCAAGGCAGTGTACTTGTAAAAATAGCACGCTAAAGTTAGCTTTTTTTTAAGCTAACAGTAAACATGCATCAAGTACCAAAATAAATGATTCTGAGGTGTGTACCTGCAAAAATAGCTACCAATGCTAACAGTAAACATGCGTCAAGTACCAAAATGAATGGTTCCGAGGTTTATGCCTGCAAAAATGGCTAAAAAAGCTAACATGCTAACAGTAAAGATGTGTTAATTACCAAAATAAATGATTATGTGCTGTATATATGCAAAAATAGATAAAAAAAAAAAGCGAACATGCTAACTTTAGCATGCTAACAGTAAACATGAGTCAAGTACCAAAATAAATTATTCCGAGTGTACTTGGAAAAAAAGCTAACGTGCTAACATTAGTATGCTAACAGTAAACATGCGTCAAGTACCAAAATAAATGGTTCTGAGGTTTATGCCTGCAAAAATGGCTAACAAAGCTAACATGCTAACAGTAAAGATGTGTCAGGTACCAAAATAAATGATTCTGAGGTGTATATATGCAAAAATAGATAAAAAGCGAACATGCTAACTTTAGCATGCTAACAGTAAACATGCGTCAAGTACCAAAATAAATGATCCTGAGGCATGTACCTGCAAAAATAGCTACAAATGCTAACATTAGCATGCTAACAGTAAATATGCGTCAAGTACCAAAATAAATGATTCTGAGGTGTGTACCTGCAAAAATAGCTACCAATGCTAACAGTAAACATGCGTCAAGTACCAAAATAAATGGTTCAGAGGTTTATGCCTGCAAAAATGGCTAAAAAAGCTAACATGCTAACAGTAAAGATGTGTTAATTACCAAAATAAATGGTTCTGAGGTATATGCCTGCAAAAATGGCTAAAAAAGCTAACATGCTAACAGTAAAGATGTGTTAATTACCAAAATAAATAAGGTGTATATATGCAAAAATAGATACAAAAGCGAACATGCTAACTTTAGCATGCTAACAGTAAACATGAGTCAAGTACCAAAATAAATTATTCCGAGTGTACTTGGAAAAAAAGCTAATGTGCTAACATTAGTATGCTAACAGTAAACATGCGTCAAGTACCAAAATAAATGGTTCTGAGGTTTATGCCTGCAAAAATGGCTAACAAAGCTAACATGCTAACAGTAAAGATGTGTTAATTACCAAAATAAATAAGAGGTGTATATATGCAAAAATAGATACAAAAGCGAACATGCTAACTTTAGCATGCTAACAGTAAACATGAGTCAAGTACCAAAATAAATAATTCCGAGTGTACTTGGAAAAAAAGCTAACGTGCTAACATTAGTATGCTAACAGTAAACATGCGTCAAGTACCAAAATAAATGGTTCTGAGGTTTATGCCTGCAAAAATGGCTAACAAAGCTAACATGCTAACAGTAAAGATGTGTCAGGTACCAAAATAAATTATCTTATATATGCAAAAATAGATACAAAAGCGAACATGCTAACTTTAGCATGCTAACAGTAAACATGAGTCAAGTACCAAAATAAATTATTCCGAGTGTACCTGCAAAAATAGCTACAAATGCTAACATTAGCATGCTAACAGTAAACATGCGTCAAGTACCAAAATAAATGATTCCGAGTGTACTTCGAAAAAAAAGCTAACATTAGCATGCTAACAGTAAACATGCGTCATATACCAAAATTAATTATCCTGAGTCGTGTACCTGCAAAAATAGCTACAAATGCTAACATTAGCATGCTAACAGTAAACATGCGTCAAGTACCAAAATAAATGTTTCTGAGGTTCATTTTGAAGGGGGGAAATATAGAATTCCTGGAAATTCCTGGGAATTTCTTGCGGAAAGAAAAATGGGACGCGTGTCACGAAGAAGTGGAACATTTTTAAAATGTAAAAGTTTGATTCGGATGAAAAATGTGGGAGAATAAAAATGATGTTTGACTGTTTTTCAGCATTCACACAATAACATAGATATTGTTCAATGAATAAAGTGTATTTGTCATTGTGCTTATGCACCTAATATTATTATAATAAGTGTCACATTAAAGGTGTGGTCCTTCTCACCGATGCTGTCGGTGTGCGTCATGCATTTTCCGGGCACACAGTAGCGCCACAGGCCCTGGTGCATGTAGTTGCTGGAGTGGCGGTACTGCATCCAGTAGTCTGTTGCCGTGGAGACGATGAGGAGAATGTTGCCCACTCCGGCACAGAACAAGCCGCCTCCCATGAAGCTGTACATCCTGCACCTCCCCCCCACCACCACACCCAACAGATCACAACATTAGGTACACCTAATCCATGACCTCGGATGTTCATGTCGGTCTTTTAAAGTCTCCGTGGACGAGGCAATACCAAATTGTCAAATAATAATGAAAATATTGAAATCAAATACAGTAAAAGTATATCATATCATACAGTAGAGCAGCGGTCCCCAAACTACGGCCCGTAGTTGTTTTTAAATTATTGTATTTTAAAATCTGTCCTTTCTAATCCATTTTCTACCGCTTGTTACTCTCGGTGTCTCCTAGATGCTCAGGCAAATGTTATTGTCTAAAAATGCATTTTCCCATCCATAACATGACATCATCGCGCTCGGAATATATATATACTGTGTAAATATATATATATATATATATATATATATATATATATATATATATATATATATATATATATATATATATATATATATATATATATATATATAAAGTTTGGACACCCCTGCACTTAATAATTACAATTGAATATTAAATACATTGAATATAGATGTGTATTAATTATGTATGATGAAAAATGAAAATAAATATTTAATAAATAAATATTTAATAAATACAAATAAATAAATTTTGTTTGTTTTTAGCCTTTTTTTTTTTTTACAAAATAAAAAAGTACCAAAATGGCCATCCTTTGACTCTTCAGTACGAGGAAAAAGTTTGGACACCCCTGCACTGAATAATTACAATTGAATATTAAATACATTGAATATAGATGTGTATTAATGATGTATGATAAAAAAATAAAATTAAAATTTAATAAATAAATATTTAATAAATACAAATATATTTTGTTTGTTTTTAGCCTTTTTTTTTTTTTTTACAAAATAAAAAAGTACCAAAATGGCCCTTGCATCCTTAGACTCTTAAGTACGAGGAAAAAGTTTGGACACCCCTGCACTTAATAATTACAATTGAATATTAAATACATTGAATATAGATGTGTATTAATTATGTATGATGAAAAATACAAATTTTATAAATAAATCTTTAATTAATACAAATAAATATAGTTTGTTTGTTTTTAGCCTTTTTTTAAACTAAAATAAAAAAGTACCAAAATGGCCATCCTTTGACTCTTCAGTACGAGGAAAAAGTTTGGACACCCCTGCACTGAATAATTACAATTGAATATTAAATACATTGAATATAGATGTGTATTAATTATGTATGATGAAACATGAAAATAAATATTTAATAAATACAAATAAATATATTTTGTTTGTTTTTAGCCTTTTTTTTTTTACTAAAATAAAAAAGTACCAAAATGGCCATCCTTTGACTCTTCAGTGCGAGGAAAAAGTTTGGACACCCCTGCACTTAATAATTACAATTGAATATTAAATGCATTGAATATAGATGTGTATTAATTATGTATGATGAAAAATAAAAATAACAATTTAATAAATAAATATTTAATAAATACAAATACATATATTTTGTTTGTTTTTAGCCTTTTTTTTTTTTTTTACAAAATAAAAAAGTACCAAAATGGCCCTCGCATCCTTTGACTCTTCAGTACGAGGAAAAAGTTTGGACACCCCTGCACTTAATAATTACAATTGAATATTAAATGCATTGAATAAAGATGTGTATTAATTATGTATGATGAAAAATAAAAATAAAAATTTAATAAATAAATCTTTAATTAATAGAAATAAATATATTTTGTTTGTTTTTACCTTCTTTTTTTTTACAAAGTAAAAAAGTACCAAAATGGCCATCCTTTGACTCTTCAGTGCGAGGGAAAAGTTTGGACACCCCTGCACTTAATTACAATTGAATATTAAATACATTGAATATAGATGTGTATTAATTATATATGATGAAAAATAAAAATAAAAATGTAATAAATAAATATTTAATAAATAAAAATAAATATATCTTTAAATATATTTTGTATGTTTTGGAAACACTAAATCAGGGGTGCCCAAAGTGTGGCCCGGGGGCCGTTTGTGGGCCACAGCTGGAGTTTTGTTGGTCCGCAGCATATTGTTGAAACAAAATAAAAGTGCGAAAAGACATAATGTAAACATTTTGATACTAATAACCAATAATACTGTTTTCTATGTTGTGCTTACTGTACAACACAGAGCTTGAACAATCTTTAAATATATTTTGTTTGTTTTTAGCCTTTTTTTTTTTTTTTTTTTACAAAATAAAAAAGTACCAAAATGGCCCTCGCATCCTTTGACTCTTCAGTACGAGGAAAAAGTTTGGACACCCCTGCACTTAATAATTACAATTGAATATTAGATACATTGAATATAGATGTGTATTAATTATGTATGATGAAAAATAAAAATAAACATTTTATAAATAAATATTTAATTAATACAAATAAATATATTTTGTTTGTTTTTAGCCTTTTTTTTTTTACAAAATAAAAAAGTACCAAAATGGCCATCTGACTCTTCAGTGCGAGGAAAAAGTTTGGACACCCCTGCACTTAATTACAATTGAATATTAAATACATTGAATATAGATGTGTATTATGTATGATAAAAAATAAAAATAAAAATTTAATAAATAAATATTTAATAAATACAAATAAATATATTTTGTTTGTTTTTAGCCTTTTTTTTTTTTTTTACAAAATAAAAAAGTACCAAAATGGCCCTTGCATCCTTAGACTCTTCAGTACGAGGAAAAAGTTTGGACACCCCTGCACTGAATAAATACAATTGAATATTAAATAGATTGAATATAGATGTGTATTCATTATGTATGATGAAAAATAAAAATGAAAATGTAATAAATAAATCTTTAATTAATACAAATAAATACATTTTGTTTGTTTTTAGCCTTTTTTTTTTTTACAAAAAAAATTTACCAAAATGGCCATCCTTTGACTCTTCAGTGTGAGGAAAAAGTTTGGACACCCCTGCACTTAATTACAATTGAATATTAAATACATTGAATATAGATGTGTATTAATTATATATGATGAAAAATAAAAATGTAATAAATAAATATTTAATAAATAAAAATAAATATATCTTTAAATATATTTTATATGTTTTTTAGCCTTTTTTTTTTTTTTTACAAAATAAAAAAGTACCAAAATGGCCCTCGCATCCTTTGACTCTTCAGTACGAGGAAAAAGTTTGGACACCCCTGCACTTAATAATTACAATTGAATATTAAATACATTGAATATAGATGTGTGATGTGTATTAATTACATATGATGAAAAATACAAACAAATATTTGACCCACCTTGGAGAAAATGGAGAGATTCCAATATTCCGGGCTGTCAAAGCTTCGTTGAGCCCGATATTTTTGCTCGGAGTGACGGGAAAGTTTTGTTAGCTGAAAGAAAACCTGGTGAAACAAACATGCCTGTGGAACAATGACCCACTCAGAGCTGCCACCAATCACAGGCCAGAACTTTTGTGTCCAGGAGGGAATCTGCTGAAAATACAAAAGTGTTAAAAGCTAATGTAAAATGCTGAATGGGGGCTTTTCTTTTGAAATGCTGCCACCGTCAGAGAGGACCACTAGTAGCTTTAGAGCCTGTTGGCTTCTACTAATTATACTTACAGTATTATTACTTTCATGTACATTTATTAGTCAACTCTTTACACGTGTTGGCATCTGTGGGTGCTGCTGCTGTTCGGGTCTGCAACTGCATTCTGCTGTGTCGGCAGTTTCGGCAGCTACACAAGTAATAAGACTGGTTTTTGCCTCAAGTGTGGCTACTAAATCTAGTCTGTTAAAGGGAGGAGATACAAACCTAGGTCAAAATAGTGAACTGACGGTCAGAAATAGTAACATAAAAAGAAGGTAAGCATACAGTAAGCATGAAAATGAGGTAAAAAAAGGTCAAATTAGATGTTAAGTAGGCAAATATAGGTAAAATAAGTTGGAAAATAGGGTAAACATATAGGTAAACATGTAGACAACACTTTGGTAAAAGGTGGGTAAACGTCAGTAAAAATAAACAAAGAGGTTGAAAATGTAAGTAAGCATAAGTAAAAGAATGTTAAAGAAAAATAGGTAAACTTATGTAAAATAGGCTAAAAAAAAGTAGGTAGGCACAGGTAAAGAAGTAGGTCAACATAGTTAAAAGGGTAGATAAGCATAAGTAAAAGAAGGTTAAAAAAAGAGTAGGTCAACTTGGGTAAAATAGGTTAAAAAAGTAGGTAAGCACAGGTAAAAGAAGTCGGTCAACATAATTAAAAGAGTAGGTAAGCGTAAGTAAAAGAAGGTAAAATAGTAGGTAAAAGGAAAGGGACAAGCGGTAGAAAATGGATGGATGGATGGATAATGTAAAAGAGGGTTAAAAAAAAGTTGGTCAACATAGTTAAAAGAGTAGGTAAGCATAAGTAAAAGAAGGTAAAAAAAAAAAGAGTAGGTAAACGTAGGTAAAATAGGCTAAAAAGTAGGTAAGCACAGGTAAAAGAAGTAGTTCAACATAATTAGAAGAGTAGGTAAGCATAAGTAAAAGAAGGTAAAATAATGTAAAAGAGGGTAAAAAAGTAGGTCAACATAATTAAAAGAAAAGCATAAGTAAAAGAACGTAAAAAAAAGAGTAGGTAACCTTAGGTAAAATAGGCTAAAAAGTAGGTAAGCACAGGTAAAATAAGTAGGTCAACATAGTTTAAAGAGTAGGTAAGCATGAATAAAAGAAGGTAAAATAGTAGGTAAAATAATGTAAAAGAGTGTAAAAAAGGAGGCCAACATAGTTAAAAGAGTAGGTAAGCATAAGTAAAACAAGGTAAAAAAAAGAGTAGATAAACGTAGGTAAAATAGGCTAAAAAGTAGGTAAGCACAGGTCAAAGAAGTAGTTCAACATAGTTAAAAGAGTAGATAAGCATGAGTAAAAGAAGGTAAAATAGTAGGTAAAATAATGTAAAAGAGGGTAAAAAAAAGTAGGTCAACATAGTTAAAAGAGTAGGTAAGCATAAGTAAAAGAAGGTAAAATGAAAGGGACAAGCGGTAGAAAATGGATGGATGGATGGATGGATAATGTAAAAGAGGGTAAAAAAAAGTAGGTCAACATAGTTAAAAGAGCAGGTAAGCATAAGTAAAAGAAGGTAAAAAAAAGAGTAGGTAAACTTAGGTAAAATAGGCTAAAAAGTAGGTAAGCACAGGTAAAAGAAGTAGTTCAACATAATTAAAA
>NC_084740.1:4922413-4942413 GCF_033978785.1 Entelurus aequoreus
CTTAGTATTATTGTTGCTAGGCAGAAAATGTCTAAATTGAATTAAAATATTTGCCAGCTAATTTGTGCTACACAGCAATGAAGATAACAGAAATCGGTTGCTAGGCAAAAAACCTCAACACAAAATTGTAATTTTTACAAAAATCATTTTTCTTATTATATTATTGTTGCTAGGCAGAAAATGTCAAAATGTAATTAAAATAGTTGCCAGCTAATTTGTGCTACGCAGCCATGAAAAGAACAGAAATCGGTTGCTAGTGTCTGCGCTAGATTGTAAATAATTCAATGTATATACTCTGATGATGAACTTGTGTGATGACTGTATTATGCTGATAGTATATATTTGTACCATGAATTGATTAAAGTGGACCCCGACTTAAACAAGTTGAAAAACTTATTGGGGTGTTACCATTTAGTGGTCAATTGTACGGAATATGTACTGTACTGTGCAATCTACTAATACAAGTTTTAATCATTTAACCAATCAATCAAAGCTCTAAATTATTTGGCAAATGCAGGCAAAATCCTAATACTGTTGCACCTAACTGTAACGACTTCTTTTCCTCGCTTAATATGTACGATACTGCTGACTCAACACATTCACCTGAGCTGAAAACATGACCTAGTCTCTGCATCAGGTCTCACTACTACGACTACACTGCAAAAAGTGAAATGCAAGTAAGATGAAATATGTCAAATAAGGCTGATATTTGCTTATTTTCTGTCTGATAAGATCATTCTTCTCACTAAGCAGATTTTATGTTAGAGTGTTTTACTTGTTTTAAGTGTTGTATGCGACCCTCCCGATTTACCCGGGAGACTTCCGGATTTCAGTGCCTCTCCCTGAAATCTCCCGGGGCAATTATTCTTCGATTTTCACCCTGTCAATTATAATAAGGGGATACTGTGATGACACAGCATTTAGCGCCCTCTACAGCCAACAGTATCAACATGCCAGTCCAGCCACATGTTGTGTGCAGCTTCTGCTTGCACACGTATGTGACAGCAAGGCATACTTGGTCAACAGCCATACAGGTCACACTGAGGGTGGACCGTATAAACAATTTTAACTCTGTTACAAATATGCGCCACGCTGTCAAACCACACCAAACAAGAATGACAAACACATTTCGGGAGAACATCCGCACCGTAACACAACAGAACAAATACCCAGAATCCCATGCATCCCTAACTCTTCCGGGCTACATTATACACCCCCCGCTACCACAAAACCCCGCCACCCCCCAACCCTGCCCCCCACACATCAACCCCCCCTCCCTCCGTGCGTCGGTTGAGGTGGGCGGGGTTTGGTGGTAGCGGGGGGTGTATAATGTAGCCCGGAAGAGTTAGGGATGCATGGGATTCTGGATAGGCCTTTGAAGGCCTACTGAAAGCCACTACCGGGGAACTTCCGGTTCAAAACGCCTTTGGAGGATGACGTATGCGCGTGACGTTGCGAGGTCCACGGAAGTGTTTGGACCCTTTTGGACACAATACACAGAGCTCTGTTTTCTTCGACAAAATTCCACAGTATTCTGGACATCTGTGTTGGTGAATCTTTTGCAATTTGTTTAATGAACAATGGAGGCTGCAAAGAAGAACGTTGTATGTGGGATCGATCGGTGTATTAGCGGCTGGCTGCAGCAACACAACAAGGATGACTTTGTTGGATAACAGACGCGCTAGCGGCAAACTCACCTTGACTTCCTACGTCTCCGGGCCGCCGACCGCATCGTCGATCGCTGGAACGCAGGTGAGCACGGGTGTGGCTGGCTGGCGTAGGTGGAGCGCTAATGTTTTTATCATAGCTCTGACGAGGTCCCGTTGTTAAGTTAGCGTCGTTAGCAACAGCATTGCTAGGCTTCGACAGGCGTCGAATACACATTAACCGTGTATTTACATGTCCAGTGTTTGGTTCGGTGTCTCCTGATAGTAGTATTGTTGATCCTCTGTCTATCCTTCCAGTCAGGGGTTTATTTATTTTGTTTCTATCTGCATTTGAGACAGATGCTATCACGTTAGCTCATGCTAAAGAGCTTCGTCGATGTATTGTCGTGGAGATAAAAGTCACTGTGAATGTCCATTTCGCGTTCTCGACTCTCATTTTCAAGAGGATATAGTATCCCAGGTGGTTTAAAATACAAATCCGTGATCCACAATAGAAAAAGGAGAGAGTGTGGATTCCAATGAGCCAGCTTGTACCTAAGTTACGGTCAGAGCGAAAAAAGATATCTCTTGAACTGCATTCTAGTCCGTCACTCTAACGTTCCTCATCCACGAATCTTTTATCCTCGCTCAAATTAATGGGGTAATCGTCGCTTTCTCGCTCCTAATATCTCTCGCTCCATTGTAAACAACGGGGAATTGTGAGCAGCACTACCGCTTGTGACGTCACGCTACTTCCGGTAGGGGCAAGGTTGTTTTTTAATCAGCGAGCAAAAGTTGCGAACTTTATCGTCGATTTTCTCTACTAAATCCTTTCAGCAAAAATATGGCAATATCGCGAAATGATCAAGTATGACACATAGAATGGATCTGCTATTCCCGTTTAAATAAGAAAAAATTCATTTCAGTAGGCCTTTAATTTGCCCAGGTCTGGTTTAAAGTCATATCTGACGACTATTTATTGTCAATATGGAGTTTCATATTGGAATGATTTCAGCCTTTGGATTTTTTAATGAAAAAAAAAAGTGCCTCGGCTCAAAAAAAGGTTGAAAAACACAGCTCTAATAATACGTCCCTCGTCTGCGTGGCGACGTGATTATCCATCATTACCTCGTCCCTCCTCCGTCCAGAGATGGGCGACCTGGTGAAGACGCCGCCCAGCGATCCGTAGCCTGGCATCTGGTGGTGTGGCCCGTGCTGGATTACATTCTCATCTGCAGATGACAAGCGGCTCAGTGAAGAGCTGCAGCTGTATTTATGTAGGTTAAAACCTAAGTCATGCAACAGACTGGAAGGCAGACTAAGAGCAGTGCTTGTTACAATGAAACCTGCTTCTGTTTTGTTTTTGTTTCCCAGGCCGACGGGGATTTGTGGACAATCAGGTTAAAAGTCCGTTCCAGCTGCTGCGTCGCGGGGACGGACAGGAGCTGTTCTTTTGTTTGCGACCTACCCTGCGACGACCATTTTGTAGCCGCTCTCCTGTGGGGGGAGAGATAGTCGTCTCGCCCGCCGCCTTCTTTTCGGGTGTTGTCGACGGGGGGAGGCGCCGGAGGTGGGGGCAGCTCTGGATGTTTCAGACGCACAGAAGGGGACACATCCTCAGTGTTTGGCATACTTTCATTTCAAATATAGCAAAAATAGGTTTTTATCATCTTAAGCAGTGGTCCCCAACCACCGGTCCGCGGCCGCACAAGAAATTAAAAAAAAAAAAATTATAAAATAATTTTTTAAAATTAAAACAACATAAAAAACACAATATATACATTATATATCAATATAAATCAATACAGTCTGCAGGGATACAGTCCGTAAGCACACATGATTGTATTTCTTTATGACAAAAAAAATAATAATAATAAAAAAATAATAATAATAAAATTAAAAAAATTAAAAAATTAAAAAATAAATAAATAAATAAATAAAAACATTTTTACTACCCCCCCCCCCCCCCACCCCCCGGTCCGTGGGACACATTTTCAAGCATTGACCGGTCCGCAAGTACAAAAAGGTTGGGGACCACTGATCTTAAGGATATAGCCAGAGTTCACCCAATTCTCTCTCAGGGCAACACGGAGACGCTAATGCATGTTTTTATTACAAGTGGTATACATTATTGTATGGTCTTCCTAAAAAGGTTATCGCACCTTTGCAGCTATTTCAAAATTCAGCGGCACATGTCCTGACGAAGACCAGTAGGTGGGCTCACATTACACCAGTTTTAAAATCTCAGCATTGGCTCCCCGTGTGTTTCAGGATCCATTTTAAGGTTCTTCTTAGGGTTTATAAATGTTTTTATGGTATTAGGGCCTTTTTATCTTTCTTGATTTTACCCTATGAGCATTCCCGGTCCCTAAAATCCTCCGGCACTCATCTCCTAATTATTACCGAAGTCTTTCCACAAGAGATGTCCGATAATGGCTTTTTTTGCCAATATCCGATATTCTCCAACACTTAATTACCGATTCCGATATCAACCGATACCGATACATACAGTCGTGAAATGAACAGATTATTATGCCTAATTTTGTTGTGATGCCCCGCTGGATGCATTAAAGCAGGGGTCACCAACCTTTTTGAAAGCAAGAGCTACTTCTTGGGTAGTGATTAATGCAAAGGGCTACCAGTTTGATACACACTTAAATAAATTGCCAGAAATAGCCAATTTGCTCAATTTACCTTTAACTCTATGTTATTATTAATAATTAATGATATTTACACTTAATTGAACGGTTTAAAAGAGGAGAAAACACGAAAAAAATGACAATTAAATTTTGAAACATAGTTTATCTTCAATTTCGACTCTTTAAAATTCAAAATTCAACCGAAAAAAAAGAAGAGAAAAACTAGCTAATTCGAATCTTTTTGAAAAAATTAAAAAAATAATTTATGGAACATCATTAGTAATTTTTCCTGATTAAGATTAATTTTAGAATTTTGATGACATGTTTTAAATAGGTTAAAATCCAATCTGCACTTTGTTAGAATATATAACAAATTGGACCAAGCTATATTTCTAACAAAGATCATTATTTCTTCTAGATTTTCCAGAACAAATTTTTAAAAGAAATTCAAAAGACTTTGAAATAAGATTTAAATTTGATTCTACAGATTTTCTAGATTTGCCAGGATAATTTTTTAGAATTTTAATCATAATAAGTTTGAAGAAATATTTCACAAATATTCTTCGTCGAAAAAACAGAAGCTAAAATGAAAAATTAAATTAAAATGTATTTATTATTCTTTACAATAAAAAGAATAAATTTACTTGAACATTGATTTAAATTGTCAGGAAAGAAGAGGAAGGAATTTAAAAGGTAAAAAGGTATATGTGTTTAAAAATCCTAAAATCATTTTTAAGGTTGTATTTTTTCTCTAAAATTGTCTTTCTGAAAGTTATAAGAAGCAAAGTAAAAAAATTAATGAATTTATTTAAACAAGTGAAGACCAAGTCTTTAAAATATTTTCTTGGATTTTCAAATTTTATTTGAGTTTTGTCTCTCTTAAAATTAAAAATGTCGGGCAAAGCGAGACCAGCTTGCTAGTAAATAAATACAATTTAAAAAATAGAGGCAGCTCACTGGTAAGTGCTGCTATTTGAGCTATTTTTAGAACAGGCCAGCGGGCTACTCATCTGGTCCTTACGGGCTACCTGGTGCCCGCGGGCACCGCGTTGGTGACCCCTGCATTAAACAATGTAACAAGGTTTTCCAAAATAAATCAATTGAAGTTATGGAAAGAAAATGCCAACATGGCACCGCCATATTTATTATTGAAGTCACAAAGTGCATTATTTTTTTCTAACATGCCTCAAAACAGCAGCTTGGAATTTGGGACATGCTCTCCCTGAGAGAGCATGAGGAGGTTGAGGTGGGCGGGGGGTGGGAGGTAGCGTATATTGTAGCATCCTGGAAGAGTTAGTGCTGCAAGGGGTTCTGGGTATTTGTTCTGTTGTGTTTATGTTGTGTTACGGTGCGGATGTTCTCCCGAAATGTGTTTGTCATTCTTGTTTGGTGTGGGTTCACAGTGTGGCGCATATTTGTAACAGTGTTAAAGTTGTTTATACGGCTACCCTCAGTGTGACCTGTATGGCTGTTGACCAAGTATGCCTTGCATTCACTTGTGTGTGTGTGAGAAGCCGTAGATATTATGTGATTGGGCCGGCACGGAAAGGCAGCGCCCCCAATATTGTTGTCTGGGTGGAAATCGGGAGAAATTCGGGAGAAGGGTCGCCCCGGGAGATTTTCGGGAGGGGCACTGAAATTCGGAAGTCTCCCGGGAAAATGGGGAGTGTTGGCAAGTATGACTGGGAGACGCAACTGCTCTGTACTTCTCCCTACGTCCGTGTACCACTCCGTACAGCGGCGTTTTAAAAAGTCATACATTTTACTTTTTGAAACCGATACCGATAATTTCTGATATTACATTTTAAAGCATTTATTGGCCCATAATATCTAATAATGAATTAGCTACCCCCTACCTCCCACCTCAACACCCCCCCCCCCCCAACCCCGCCCACCTCAACCTCCTCATGCTCTCTCAGGGAGAGCATGTCCCAAATTCCAAGCTGCTGTTTTGAGGCATGTTAAAAAAAAGAATGCACTTTGTGACTCCAATAATAAATATGGCAGTGCCATGTTGGCACTTTTTTCCATAACTTGAGTTGATTTAGGGGCAGCACGGTGGCAGAGGGGTTAGTGCGTCTGCCTCACAATACGAAGGTCCTGAGTAGTCGTGAGTTCAATCCCGGCCTCGGGATCTTTCTGTGTGGAGTTTGCATGTTCTCCCCGTGACTGCGTGGGTTCCCTCCAAGTACTCCGGCTTCCTCCCACCTCCAAAGACATGCACCTGGGGATAGGCCCCTCCCACCTCCAAAGACATGCACCTGGGGATAGGCCCCTCCCACCTCCAAAGACATGCACCTGGGGATAGGCCCCTCCCACCTCCAAAGACATGCACCTGGGGATAGGTTGATTACTAAATGGTCCCTCGTGTGTGAATGTTGTCTGTCTATCTGTGTTGGCCCTGCGATGAGGTGGCGACTTGTCCAGGGTGTATCCCCGCCTTCCGCCCGATTGTAGCTGAGATAGGCTCCAGCGCCCCCCGTGACCCCGAAGGGAATAAGCGGTAGAAAATGGATGGATGGACGGAGTTGATTTATTTTGGAAAACCTTGTTACTAGGGATGTCCGATAATGGCTTTTTGCCGATATCCGATATGCCGATATTGTCCAACTTTTTAATTACCGATATCAACCGATACCGATATCAACCGATATATACAGTCGTGGAATTAACACATTATTATGCCTAATTTGGACAACCAGGTATGGTGAAGATAAGGTCCTTTTTTTAAAAATTAGTAAAATAAGATAAATAAATTAAAAACATTTTCTTGAATAAAAAAGAAAGTAAAACATAAAAACAGTTACATAGAAACTAGTAATTAATGAAAATTAGTAAAATTAACTGTTAAAGGTTAGTACTATTAGTGGAGCAGCAGCACGCACAATCATGTGTGCTTACGGACTGTATCCCTTGCAGACTGTATTGATATATATTGATATATAATGTAGGAAGCAGAATATTAATAACAGAAAGAAACAACCCTTTTGTGTGAATGAGTGTGAATGGGGGAGGGAGGTTTTTTGGGTTGGTGCACTAATTGTAAGTGTATCTTGTGTTTTTTATGTGGATTTAATAATAAAAAACAAAAACAAAAACAAAACAAAACAAAAAAAACGATACTGATAATAAAAAAAACGATACCGATAATTTCCGATATTACATTTTAACGCATTTATCGGCCAATAATATCGGCAGACCGATATTATCGGACATCTCTACTTGTTACATTGTTTAATGCATCCAGCGGGGCATCACAACAAAATTAGGCATAATAATGTGTTCATTCCACCACTGTATATATCGGTATCGGTTGACATCAGAATCGGTAATTAAGAGTTGGACAATATCGGAATATCGGCAAAAAAGCCATTATCGGACATCTCTAATTGTTATCTATGTTTCTGTTTTATCTAGTGTTTATCTAGTGTTTTTCATGTTTTCATTTCTATTTTAATTTTTTTATTATATATTCTAACGTTCTATTTTTTTTATACTTTGTAGCACTTTGAGATTTTAACAAATGTAAAGTGCGTTACAAATGTAATTCATTCTTATTTATTGTTACGTGTAATGTCCGTTTTGGGCCCCAGGGGTGCACGGGGGTTTAACAAATAGACAAGAAGGTCATTTGTAGTTTTAACGAGTTAAAGATTTGCATTTGACCCATCACCCTCAGCCCCTGGGAGGTGAAGGGAGCAGTGAGCTGCAGCGGTGGCCGCGCCCGGGAATCATTTTTTTGGGTGATTTAACCCCCAATTCCACCCTTCAAACATATTTGTTATTTTTTATTTGCATTTTGTCTCCCCCCTCAACATTATTCCCCTCCCCTACAGCACCCATTACAATTACAAGCACGCGTCATGACGAGTTACGCAAACGACGCGACGACGGCTTTCACTTCAGTTGACGTTGTTGATTTAAAGGCCTACTGAAAGCCACTACTAGCGACCACGCAGTCTGATAGTTTATATATCAATGATGAAATCTTAACATTGCAACACATGCCAATACGGCCGGGTTTACTTATAAAGTGACATTTAAAACTTCCCGGGAAATATCCGGCTGTAACATCGTGGTATGATGACGTATGCGCGTGACGAAGTCAGAGTAACGGAAGTTATGGTACCCGTAGAATCCTATACAAAAAGCTCTGTTTTCATTTCATAATTCCACAGTATTCTGGACATATTTTGCAATTTGTTTAATGAACAATGAAGGCTGCAAAGAAGACAGTTGTAGGTGGGATCAGTGTATTAGCAGCGGACTACAGCAACACAACCAGGAGGACTTTGTTGGAGCGATAGCCGCGCTAGCCGCGCTAGCCGCGCTAGCCGCGCTAGCCGCCGACCTCACCTTGACTTCCTACGTCTCCGGGCCGCCAAACGCATCGGGTGAAGTCCTTCGTCCTTCTGCCGATCGCTGGAACGCAGGTGAGCACGGGTGTTGATGAGCAAATGAGGGCTGGCTGGCGTAGGTGGAGAGCTAATGTTTTTAGCATAGCTCTGTGAGGTCCCGTTGCTAAGTTAGCTTCAATGGCGTCGTTAGCACAGCATTGTTAACCTTCGCCAGCCTGGAAAGCATTAACCGTGTATTTACATGTCCACGGTTTAATAGTATTGTTGATTTTCTAGCTATCCTTCCAGTCAGGGGTTTATTTTTTTGTTTCTGTATGCAGTTAAAGCACGATGCTATCACGTTAGCTCGTAGCTAAAGCATTTCGCCGATGTATTGTTGTGGAGATAAAAGGCACTGAATGTCCAAAATACAAATCCGTGATCCACAATAGAAAAAGGAGTGAGTGTGGGATCCAATGAGCCAGCTTGTACCTAAGTTACGGTCAGAGCGAAAAAAGATACGTCCTGCACTGCACTCTAGTCCTTCACTGTAACGTTCCTCATCTACGAATCTTTCATCCTCGCTCAAATTAATGGGGTAATCATCACTTTCTCGGTCCGAATCTCTCTCGCTCCATTGTAAACAACGGGGAATTGTGAGGAATACTAGCTCCTGTGACGTCACGCTACTTCCGCTACAGGCAAGGCTTTTTTTTTTATCAGCGAGCAAAAGTTGCGAACTTTATCGTCGATTTTCTCTACTAAATCCTTTCAGCAAAAATATGGCAATATCGCGAAATGATCAAGTATGACACATAGAATGGATCTGCTATTCCCGTTTAAATAAATAAAAATCCTTTCAGTAGGCCTTTAAAGTGGGTTCAAATGAAGATAATGCGTCACACCTGCTTGGTTGTGGAGCTCTCGTCTGAGCTGCCCGTCCCTGGGGAGTTTCTTCTTAGTCCTGGATCTCTGCGCTTGGGCTGCGGGGCTCAAATCGCCGACTGGAGAAGGAGATTGTCCTGACAAGAAAGTGCGTTTATCACCCCCGAGGAAGTGAAGACACGGGCTTCAAAATAAATCGGACATGATTTTCATGTGCAAAAAAAAAAACCAGTCTGTGGGGGTCACATGGGAAACTAAATTACAAATGACATGGTTTTTTTAGTGCGTTGCCTTCGGAGAGGACCGCACAACATGAGGGCGGATTCCGACTGACCTTTGCAGAGGCTGCTTCCCCATTGGCTGGTGTGGTACACATCAGCGGCGTCGCAGGTCTCGGTGAATAGATCCGGGTTGGACTGGGAGACCTGGGAGTGGTGCCGGGCCATGAGGTCCATGTGCTGCAGTCGTGGACTGCCGCCGGGCTTCAGCGTGTCTCGCTGAGGGGAGGCCGAGTGCGACAGCTCGCCTGGTTCGGGCGGCGGGCTGCAGGCCGACCGGTGGCTGGTGGAAGGATCCATTAGGTAGGTCCTGGCCGGCAGCGGGGGACACCAGTCGTCATCTTCCTCCCCAGAGCTAGAAGAGGACGAGCATCTTAAGACAAGAGCTGAATATTCTGAAGCTACTGCATTGTCTCACATATATCGTAAATACTGGGCATTTCTTCACCTCGCTGCAAAGAGACATGAATTGGCTGATATTTCAGGGAAAACTCAATAACAATTCAATCACACTATACAGTTTATCCAAATACAAAACCGGTGAAGTTGTGTAAATGGTAAATAAAAACAATACAATAATTTGCAAATCCTTTTCAACTTATATTCAACTGAATAGACGGCAAAGACAAGATATTTAACGTTCGAACTGGAAAACTTTGTTATTTTTTTTGCAAATATTAGCTCATTTGGAATTTGATGCCTGCAACATGGTTCAAAAAAGCTGGAAAAAAAGACTGAGAAAGTTGAGGAATGCTCGTCAAACACTTATTTGGAACATCCCACAGGTGGACAGGCTAATTGGGAACAGGTGGGTGCCATGATTGGGTATCACCACATGGGCTCAGGAATACTTTAGAAACCCACTGTCAGTAACTACAGTTGGTCGCTACATCTGTAAGTGCAAGGTAAAACTCTACCATGCAAAGTCAAAGCCATTTATCAACAACACCCAGAAACGCCGCAGGCTTCGCTGGGCCCGAGCTCATCTAAGATGGACTGATGCAAAGTGGAAAAGTGTTCCGTGGTCTGACGAGTCCACATTTCAAATTGTTTTTGGAAACTGTGGACGTCGTGTCCTCCGGACCAAAGAGGAAAAGAACCATTCAGACTGTTCTAGGCGCAAAGTGTAAAAGCCAGCATGTGTGATGGTATGGGGGTGTATTAGTGCCCAAGACGTGGGTAACTTACACATCTGTGAAGGTACCATTAATGCTGAAAGGTACATACAGGTTTTGGAGCAACATATGTTGCCATCCAAGCAACGTTACCATGGACGCCCCTGCTTATTTCAGCAAGACAATGCCAAGCCACGTGTTACATCAACGTGGCTTCATAGTAAAAGAATGCGGGTACTAGACTGGCCTGTTTGTAGTCCAGACCTGTCTCCCATTGAAAATGTGTGGCACCTAAAATAGCACAAGGGAGACCCCCGGACTGTTGAACAACTTAAGCTGTACATCAAGCAAGAATGGGAAAGAATTCCACCTGAGAAGCTTCAAAAATGTGTCTCCTCAGTTCCCAAACCTTTACTGAGTGTTGTTTAAAGGAAAGGCCATGTAACACAGTGGTGAACATGCCCTTTCCCAACTACTTTGGCACGTGTTGCAGCCATGAAATTCTAAGTTAATTATTATTTGCAAAAAAAAAAGACATTTCTCAGTTCGAACGTTAAATATGTTGTCTTTGCAGTCTATTCAATTGAATATAAGTTGAAAATGATTTGCAAATCATTGTATTCCGTTTTTATTTACCATTTACACAAAGTGACAACTTCACTGGTTTTGGGTTTTGTATATTATTTGGCACAGAAGTGATGATATAAACATTTCAAAACTATATCTGGAGTCACTGGATTACATTAAAGGCCTACTGAAAGCCACTACTAGCGACCACGCAGTCTGATAGTTTATATATCAATGATGAAATATTAACATTGCAACACATGCCAATACGGCCGGGTTAACTTATAATGTGCAATATTACATTTTCTGCGCCACTTCCGGTTAAAAACGTCTATGTATGATGACGTATGCGCGTGACGTAAACAGTTGAATCAGACATCTTGGAATAGGTCCGTCGCCAGCTAGTGTCGTCTGTTTTCATCGCTAAATTCCACAGTATTCTGGACATCTGTGTTGGTGAATCTTTTGCAATTTGTTTAAAGAACAATGGAGACGGCAAAGAAGAAAGTTGTAGGTGGGATCGGTGTATTAGCGGCTGGCTGCAGCAACACAACCAGGAGGACTTTGAGGATAGCAGACGCGCTAGCCGAACAACCTCACCTTGACTTCCTCCGTCTCCGGGCCGCCAACCGCATCGGTGATCGGGTGAAGTCCTTCGTCATACCGTCGATCGCTGGAACGCAGGTGAGCACGGGTCGTGATGAGCACATGAGAGCTGGCGTAGGTGCAAAGCTAATGTTTTTAGCATAGCTCTGTCGAGGTTCCGTAGCTAAGTTAGCTTCAATGGCGTCGTTAGCAACAGCATTGCTAGGCTTCGCCAAGCTGGAAAGCAATAACCGTGTAGTTACATGTCCAGAGTTTGGTAGTATTGTTGATCTTCTGTCTATCCTTCCAGTCAGGGACTTATTTGTTTTGTTTCTATATGCAGTTAAGCCCGATGCTATCAGGTTAGCTCAGTAGCTAAAGAGCTTTGCCGATGTATTGTGGAGATAAAAGTCACTGTGAATGTCCATTTCGCGTTCTCGACTCTCATTTTCAAGAGGATATAGTATCCGAGGTGGTTTAAAATACAAATCCATGATCCTCAATAGAAAAATGATAGTGTTGAATCCAATGAGCCAGCTTGTACCTAAGTTACGGTCAGAGCGAAAAAAGATGCGTCCTGCACTGCACGCTAGTCCTTCACTCTCACGTTCCTCATCCACACATTTTTCATCCTCGCTCAAATTAATGGGGTAATCGTCGCTTTCTCGGTCCGAATCTCTCTCGCTGCTGGTGTAAACAATGGGGAAATGTGAGCAGTCCTTCCTCCGGTGTCGTCACGCTACTTCCGGTACAGGCAAGGCTTTTTTTTTATTATCAGAGACCAAAAGTTGCGAACTTTATCATCGATGTTCTCTACTAAATCCTTTCAGCAAAAATATGGCAATATCGCAAAATGATCAAGTATGACACATAGAATGGATCTGCTATCCCCGTTTAAATTTTTTTTTAAAACATTTCGGAAGGCCTTTAACATCACAACACACACATGCTTTTGCTTATATGGCCATACTCTCTTTATACACGACTCTGCCAGTAGTGGTACGCAGGTTCTATCTAGTGGTACACCATACTTGAATAAAGTACAGTGTTATTAGGTTTTATACTCAAACACAGTGTTACTGTTCAAACTTTGTAATGTTACTGTCAGGTCATTATGGTGGTACTTGGAGAGACAATTTTTTGGGGGTGGCACTTGGTGAAAAAAGTTTGAGAACCTAGTGGTTCTCAAACTTTTTTTTATATAGAGATATATGCCGACCTAAGCCCAAATACGTCACAAAAAAACTCAAATTCCAAACGACTCGTTTGAAGCAAGTTTAGGAGAAGGCAAGATTGTTTTATAAATAACTGTGTCATGCCTCCATGGTTTGGTTTTACGTTTTCGGAGATCCTAAATACACAAAAACTGGTACCAACTTTGGTACAAGTCTTTGTCTTGCCTCTGGTGAGGGCGGTCGCATTTTTTCCCGCTCCCTTCTTCTCCCTGCTTGCTCTCTTTGTTTTGTCTTGTCTACACTTTTTTGAAGCCTCTTTCTTTGCGCTGTCCTCCAAATCTAAACATCAGACATGGAAATGATCAGCTGGACTCTCGACTCAATTGACAAAATCTTTTCAACGAGGAAAAGAGGTTCGGGGGAGCCTGGCTGCCCTGACGGAAACATTGCTGCGGGGTACGTGAGAGATTCCTGGGATAAATGGGGAATCATGTGCCTCTCAGTCCTTTCCATCGAGGACGTGGAAGACATCTACCTATTTGGAACCGTGATCATGGGGCACCTGCTGATTGGGCTGGGCATTGCTCTGGTGTATCGTCAAATTCGTAAGACGATGGCAGCCACTCAAGGAGCCCAAAGGCTGTTCGTCGCAATGGAAGGTTCGGGCCGGGCTGTGGGATCACAGACTGGGGCGATTTCTGAACTGAATCGCAAGATGGATCACATCATGGAAAAGCTGGTTGAAAGGGAAAAATTGGATAAGAGGGCCAGCAGGGACGAATAGAACCGACAGGCCATTGTAATGTCTGCTCGCGGAAAAACAAAAATCCTAATCTACGATTTGACTCCGAGCGAATGCTGTGCCCAATCATAAGCATGCAAAGTAGAATGAAAATAAAGATATATTTAGTAACATCAATTTCACAGTTTCACATAAACATCAAACAAATTCTTAGTAGCCTAAATATATCTAAAATTCAAACAAATTACATAAAGAAGGAAAGAAACAACACTTACTTCTAATGGATGAACACACACTGAACAGTAATGCAGTAAATGTGATGATTTTAGCTGAATCTAAAGCTGCTTTTCTCTGCACAAGAACTGAAAGAATGACAGTGACAAACACTTTCCTAGTACAGGTGCAAAAAATCACTAATCAATTTAACTGCAGGTGCAACAAAATGAGCAATCAACTACTGTGCCCTCAAAACACATCAGTTTAGAAATCAAAGCAGAAAAAAGCAGATTAAAACAGAATTGTTAAACATAGAGCATAGAGAATTCTTAACGACAACATTTAGTTCTAACCTTATAATCAATGCAGTGAAGTGAAACATTTCAAATTGATAGAAAAAGATTTCAATAATACTTACGCAGCTGACATTAAAAGCAGTATATTGTGTTCAACTAAGAAAAGGGATGCAAATGGATCCAGCATGTTTGGTGCTAATGTTAAACTCATAACGTCCTCACCTTGAAATGCCAATCAACTACAGCAACCATCACTAAACACTGACTTGGCCCATTCATCATGTCAAACATTAAAGAATAAACTATTGTCTTTTTTATTTTATTATTTGTTTACCTATTCCCTGCATGGTATGTGTGAGTAGGGGGCATTGTCGGGATGAACGATGACCTGGGAAAGGAGGTGTGGCCATTTTTCCACCAGGGAGTGATCTTGGTGAAAAATAAATACTTGCAATGAACTCAGAATATTAAAGAACCCCTAGTTTGACCCCTCACAAGTTACTTAAGGCCAAATTAAGCATTTTCAAATTTTCTAAAATCGGTTAATGGTACCCGACTTTGTGCAGTTTTTTTACGAACTTTCCCCCAGGAGTTGAATTTCAACTTTTTAAGACATGTTACTAGACACCTTTATAAACACATTGGTGAAGAGATTTCTTGGTAAGGATTTAGTTCCCAGATTTGCCAAATATCCCATAAGATGACCTTACTATCAGGAACATATTGAGGTGTTCAAAGCACCAGATTGGGATCAGACAGTCCCAGGGGGGGGGGGGGGGGGGGGGGGGCGCTGTATGCATCTTTTGAGTTAGCATACAGTAGGTCCAGAGTTGTATTGTCCCGTGTTGCACAGTGCACATATTGATGGAAAGTGGGTAAAATAGATCATTGATGGACGGCTGGCAGCGCTTCATAGCAGCAGTCGACCTCCAGGGACCCAACTCCCCCACCCCTCTGTTGCGAGTTGACGTGATTATATGTAACATGTTTATGTGTGCATGGCATTGAGGTTTTTTCCCACTCCAGACTAGGCCCCCTTAGGAGCCCAGTCTAGATTGTATTTTTTTTACTTACCGTAATTTCCGGACTATAAGCCGCGCCTGACTATAAGCCGTACCAGCTAAATTTAGGGGAAAATACAAATTGCTCCATATATAAGCCGCACCCGACTATAAGCCGCAGGGTTTTGATGTGTAATTAGCGTAGTATATAGGGGTTCCTGCTACCACGGAGGGGATTGTCGGGACAGAGATGACTGTTTGGGAACGCAAAGCGTCCCATTTATTAACAATAAATCTTTCAATCATTCAATCAAACTTTCACATCTTTGACATGGCGAACAGCATTCGTGCAGAGTACAAATAATACAACGGTGCAAAGTAATACAAAGTGCTCGCCTGTACGTTATCAAAATAACCAGCCTACCGGTATATGAAAAGTCAGTCTTTAATCATTGCGTCATCGTCTTCCTCCTGCGTACTAAAACCACCGAAATCCTCTTCGTCGGTGTCGGAGAAGAACAGGCCGTAAATAAGCCGCACCCCTGTATAAGCTGCAGGGACCAGAACGAGGGGAAAAGTAGCGGCTTATAGTCCGGAAATTACGGTATCTTCTTCCCCGGCGTTTTACTTTTTTCCCCATCTTTTACGGGGCGCCTCGTGGCGACCCATCAGCGTTCCTGTTCTGTAACCCTGTACACTGTTTGTTTGTCTCATCTTGAACGGGTTTGTGCTGAAAACAAAGTTTTGTTGCGCTTGTGCAATGACAATAAAGACCTATCCTATCCTATCCAACATGTATTAAAAGTTGGGTTTGCCCTTTAAAAAAAGGAATGCTGTTGCACTCCAGTCCTGTAGAAGGCGATATTGCACATGATAAAAAGCTGCCACACACTGCAAGATTTGTTGGGTCAGTGGACAGTTTGGCACCACTGCTAAAACTTTTTACATGTTCAGTTAGCAAGAAAGAATCACTTTCTTGCTAACTGAACATGTAAAAAGTTTACATTAAGCAGGGAGTACCAAAACAAACTTTCCTTATCGCCGCTTTAGAGCAGAGTCAAACGCTGTGACTAACATTCGCGGCAATGCCAACAGGCCCAATTAAGTGGCAGACTTGTGGATGAAAACACAAAGCGTTAATTCGTACTGTCAGTTTGCGGCTAATGTCATTAGAGAAGAAGACACGGCACGGTCAGAGCAGCCCTCCAATCCCACGTCGCCATAGTCTGCAATCCGATCTGTCAGAACCTGTTAGAGGAGACGCACACCACCTCCTCGGGAGCCACACAGCGCAATCTGCTCGCTGCCTGCAGCCACCACTTTTGTTCATTTGCTAAATCCCCCCCGACTCCAAAAGTTCAGATTGGCAGCCTTGTGGGCTGGCTGTGTAATCCATACACACTTTCACTCTCAACTAGGGCTGTAGAGTGATTAATTTTGTAAATCAGATTAAATTGAAACTTTAAATCAGATTAATCGCACCCAACTCTCTCGTTTGAGTCACACATTAAGAGTGTTACTAAAACGGCCTTCTTTCATCTCCGTAATATCGCTAAAATCCGTTCCATTTTGTCCACTAGCGACGCTGAGATCATTATTCATGCGTTAGTTACGTCTCGTCTCCATTACTGTAACGAATTATTTTCGGGTCTCCCTATGTCTAGCATTAAAAGATTACAGTTGGTACAAAATGCGGCTGCTAGACTTTTGACAAGAACAAGAAAGTTTGATCATATTACGCCTATACTGTATATACCTATATATATATATACTCCTATATATATACCTATACTGTATATACCTATATACATATATACACCTATGAATAAATATATATATATATATATATGTGTATACCTATACTGGCTGACCTGCACCGGCTTCCTGTGCACTTAAGATGCGACTTTAAGGTTTTACTACTTAGGTATAAAATACTACACGGTCTAGCTCCATCCTATCTTGCTGATTGTATTGTACCATATGTCCCGGCAAGAAATCTGCCTTCAAAGAACTCCGGCTTATTAGTGATTCCCAGAGCCCCCCAAAAAAGTCTGCGGGCTATAGAGCGTTTTCTATTGTGGCTCCAGTACTCTGGAATGCCCTCCCGGTAACAGTTAGAGATGCTACCTCAGTAGAAGCATTTAAGTCCCATCTTAAAACTCATCTGTATACTCTAGCCTTTAAATAGACCCCCTTTTAGACCAGTTGATCTGCCGTTTCTTTTCTGCTTTGCCCCCCTCTCCTTCGTGGAGAGGGGGGGCAAAAATCCGGTGACCACAGATAAGGTGCTAGCTGTCCAAAGCACTCATCTGTGCATCAGTTGGCGACGTCTCTGAGCTGTTGACCTGTCTCCACTCAAGATGATCTCCTGCTGGTCCCACTATGGACTGGACTCTCACACTATTATGTTAGATCCACTATGGACTGGACTCTCACACTATTATGTTAGATCCACTATGGACTGGACTCCCACTATTATGTTAGATCCACTATGGACTGGACTCACACTATTATGTTAGATCCACTATGGACTGGACTCTCCCACTATTATGTTAAATCCACTATGGACTGGACTCTCACACTATTATGTTAGATCCACTATGGACTGGACTTTCACTATTATGTTAGATCTACTATGGACTGGACTCTCACACTATTATGTTAGATCCACTATGGACTGGACTCTCACACTATTATGTTAGATCCACTATGGACTGGACTCCCACTATTATGTTAGATCCACTATGGACTGGACTCACACTATTATGTTAGATCCACTATGGACTGGACTCTCACACTATTATGTTAGATCCACTATGGACTGGACTCTCCCACTATTATGTTAAATCCACTATGGACTGGACTCTCACACTATTATGTTAGATCCACTGTGGACTGGACTCTCACACTATTATGTTAGATCCACTATGGACTGGACTCTCACACTATTATGTTAGATCCACTATGGACTGGACTCTCACACTATTATGTTAGATCCACTATGGACTGGACTCTCACACTATTATGTTAGATCCACTATGGACTGGACGCTCACTATTATGTTAGATCCACTATGGACTGGACTCTCACAATATTAAGTTGGATCCACTATGGACTGGACTCACACTATTATACTATTAACTAGATCCACTATGGACTGGACTCTCACACTATTATGTTAGATCCACTATGGACTGGACTTTCACTATTATGTTAGATCTACTATGGACTGGACTCTCACACTATTATGTTAGATCCACTATGGACTGGACTCTCACACTATTATGTTAGATCCACTATGGACTGGACTCCCACTATTATGTTAGATCCACTATGGACTGGACTCACACTATTATGTTAGATCCACTATGGACTGGACTCTCACACTATTATGTTAGATCCACTATGGACTGGACTCTCCCACTATTATGTTAAATCCACTATGGACTGGACTCTCACACTATTATGTTAGATCCACTGTGGACTGGACTCTCACACTATTATGTTAGATCCACTATGGACTGGACTCTCACACTATTATGTTAGATCCACTATGGACTGGACTCTCACACTATTATGTTAGATCCACTATGGACTGGACTCTCACACTATTATGTTAGATCCACTATGGACTGGACTCTCACACTATTATGTTAGATCCACTATGGACTGGACTCTCACAATATTATGTTAGATCCACTATGGACTGGACTCTCACACTATTATGTTAGATCCACTATGGACTGGACTCTCACACTATTATGTTAGATCCACTATGGACTGGACTCTCACACTATTATGTTAGATCCACTATGGACTGGACTCTCACACTATTATGTTAGATCCACTATGGACTGGACTCTCACAATATTATGTTAGATCCACTATGGACTGGACTCTCACACTATTATGTTAGATCCACTATGGACTGGACTCTCACACTATTATGTTAGATCCACTATGGACTGGACTCTCACACTATTATGTTAGATCCACTATGGACTGGACTCTCACACTATTATGTTAGATCCACTATGGACTGGACTCTCACACTATTATGTTAGATCCACTATGGACTGGACTCTCACACTATTATGTTAGATCCACTATGGACTGGACTCTCACAATATTATGTTAGATCCACTATGGACTGGACTCTCACACTATTATGTTAGATCCACTATGGACTGGACTCTCACACTATTATGTTAGATCCACTAAGGACTGGACTCTCACACTAAATATGTCTGCGGTCCCCTCCAAGGTTTCTCATTGTCCCATTGGGTTCTAGTTTTTCCTTGCCCTGATGTGGGCTCTGTACCGAGGATGTCGTTGTGGCTTGTGCAGCCCTTTGAGACACTCCTGATTTAGGGCTATATAAGTAAACATTGATTGATTGATTATCAGTTTTTTTAGTTTTATACCACGGCGTCTTCCAGGTTAAGCCTTAATCTTTTCTCATAACGCGATATTTTTAAAATGGTTATTATTCACATGCGTTATTGCGTTGACAGCCAA
>NC_084740.1:4947413-4962413 GCF_033978785.1 Entelurus aequoreus
CTTTTTGTGTTTAATATTAGTGTTTGTAAAGTATTATTATTTAGGCCATAATATTTATTAAATGTGACACATTTGTCCAGTTATTTGGCTATACAAATTTGCAACTTTCTGAACCTTTTGTACACATTATATTTTAATGACAGGAAATGTTTTTTGACATCTAAGAATACAAATTAAAATAGATCATTTAATTTTCAAAATAATACAAGCTTGTGGAAAATATTTCACTTCCCAGAATGCTTTGCTGTATGCAAGTATTCAAAATGCGGGATTTTTTAGTATTTATTTGAATCTTTTTAAACCAAAAAGTGTTATATGTGACAAATTATTCCTGTTCATTGCCTATAAGGAATGTCTCTGAATTGCAATGAAGTGAATTCCACTTTCTGTAATTCCGATTTGACATCCTGTAAAGTGGAGCCAATTCCATTTGAATTCCAATTCTTCAAATGAGTTCAACTGAAATGTAGAATTTTCCACGAGCCCGTTGCAAAACAGGCAAAATAATAATCTGAGTTAAGATGTTCTTGTGTTTACCCTCCATTAATGATTCCAGATCCTTCGCCGTGAGCAAAGCCAACTGGAAGAAGAAAGATGATTAGCACACGTTTTGTCATGGAAATCATGAATTATTGTTAAAAGGAAGACATGTTAACTGCGTTGCTATGCAACAGATGTGTTTATGTTCCAAAGGATACTGTTGAATGGAAGACACAGTGTTGGGACTAATGCGTTACAAAGTTATTATAAGTACTGCGTTATTTTACGTTATTTTTTATGTAGCACGGGCTAGAAACTGAGAGGATCTGAGTGTGTTTTATTGGAGAGCTGCAGAAAAGGCTGTTTCTTAATTAGTCTTCATGTTAGTATTTAAACTAGCTCCAGTCAGAAGAGGCGCGCTGCTCTGTGTGTGTGTGTGTGTGTATGTGGGAAGGGGGGCATGTCTGTGTTTACTAACAAGACATGCAGAACCAAAGTCGAGTTTCTTAACATGGAGATATTCTCACTACTTTTCTGTTGTCGACCACAAAGAAAAGAACATTTTAGTTAGATGTAAGTTGTCTTGGATCAAAAATCCTATCCGAGCAATTCAAATCTGCTGAAACAGCTACAAAAGCAACATGTTTCGACGAAGCTAACGAGGCACTGCGCACTGAAGGTACACACTGTCAATTCTCTTGTATACTCTTTCATTCTAGACTTCTAGAGTGTTTGATTATCACATCACTCTAAATGTATAGACTATAAAGTTCACAAACATAAAGAGGGATGCTAGTGGGCCAGGCCAATCTTTCCTTATCTCTAAACGAAAACTGGGGAAATGTGTAGTGTTCTGGGCTTCAGACATGATTTTATTTCACAATTCCTTGAGAGAAAAAAAACGCCTGGTTAGGCTTTGTGTGTGTAGTGTGTGCCTTCCTTGGTTTACAGCTATGTTGTTATTATGCTGTTTGTTACTTATGTATGTTATGTTGCAGCTATTTAAAATAGTTTAGTCAATTTGTTCTGGCCTGAAACAAATTGGCCCTTTGAAACATATCTTTGTCTTTGTGTGTTGTATGTAGACCACATTGATTAGCAGAGTTCAGTGATGCAAATGCATGTCAAGTTGATCAACACATTGTATTATTCTCCAGTGCAATAACAGTACTGAAATGAAGCCTAAAAGGGCATTAAAGGCCTACTGAAAGCCACTACTACTGACCACTCAGTCTGATAGTTTACAGTATATAACAATGATGAAATCTTAACATTGCAACACATGCCAATACGGCCGGGTTAACTTATAAAGTGCCATTTTAAATTTCCCGCTAAACTTCCGGTTGAAAACGTCTATGTATGATGACGTATGCGCGTGACGTGGACCCCGACTTAAACAAGTTGAAAAACTTATTCGGGTGTTACCATTTAGTGGTCAATTGTACGGAATATGTACTTCACTGTGCAACCTACTAATAAAAGTCTCAATCAATCAAAACGTCAATCGTTGAAACGTAAGTATTGGTACACCATTGAATCCAATACAAAAAAGCTCTGTTTTCATCTCAAAATTCCACAGTATTCTGGACATCTGTGTTGGTGAATATTTTGCAATTTGTTTAATGAACAATGAAGACTGCAAAGAAGAAAGTTGTAGGTGGGATCGGTGTATTAGCGGCTGGCTGCAGCAACACAACCAGGAGGACTTTGACCTGGATAGCAGACGCGCTATCCGACGCTAGCCGCCGACGCTAGCCGGTGACCGCACGGATGATCGGGTGAAGTCCTTCGTCCTTCCGTCGATTGCTGGAACGCAGGTGAGCACGGGTGTTGATGAGCAGATGAGGGCTGGCGTAGGTGGAGCGCTAATGTTTTTATCATAGCTCTGACGAGGTCCCGTAGCTAAGTTAGCTTCAATGGCGTTGTTAGCAACAGCATTGCTAGGCTTCGACAGGCGGCACAGCATTAACCGTGTAGTTACATGTCCAGTGTTTGGTAGTATTGTTGATTTTCTGTCTATCCTTCCAGTCCGGGGTTTATTTCTTCTGTTTCTATCTGCATTTAAGCACGATGCTATCACGTTAGCTCCGTAGCTAAAGAGCTTCGCCGATGTATTGTCGTGGAGATAAAAGTCACTGTGAATGTCCATTTCGCGTTCTCGACTCTCATTTTCAAGAGGATATAGCAAGGGTGGGCAATTAATTTTTACCGGGGGCCGCATGAGCAACCCGAGCACTGCTGTAGGGCCACATCGACAATATTTCAATTAAATTTTACTCAATATTATTTTTGATGTATACCGTAAGATAAATAATAATAATAATAATAATAATAATAATAATAATAATAGTAATACTTCAACATAGTGTGTGTAACAGCATTCCATGACTAATATAAATAAATTAACATTAATAATAAATGACAGTAAAATAAGCACACGTATGACTTAGGAGTCATAGTGTAACTTTGTGTGGTGTTTGAGTTGTCCGACTTTTTGTGTGGCCATAAACGCACCAGTGGTTTAGTGCTATGCGTGTTGGTGACAGATGACAAGTTGGTTTTGGCCTGGTTTGTACGGCAGAAAATGACTAGTTTTTTCGAGATAGAAGTGTTTTACTTATGTTTTTGGTGTGGTTATGTCCGAATATAAACAGTTTTGCTCAATAAAGTGATCGATATAATTCCTGTCCTCGAAGCATCTCGATAGACGTTACAATAATTGAACGGTGTTCAATTGAACGGTGTTGACGAACACCGTTAGGGCCGCTTGTTGTCACTGTCACTCAGAGTTGCATTGCAAAATGACATAGAATAAATATGTTTATTTTGTTTAGAATTCAGATGGGATTGGATTTGGTGCACGGCATATATTTGCTTGAGCAGTGCGCAATTGCGCAGGCACGCACCTTAGAGGGAACGTTGCTTGGCAGTCCATGTCTTGTTGAAAACACGCCATTCCTCATCAACTTTTCTCTTTTTAGCGTCTCGGGTGTAAACCGGGCATCACTTGTCGCTGCATGTGCACCTTCACTCGCAGGTTACACACGGACACACGCCCATAAATAATACTTTTCAAAATAAAACAGCACAGTTGTATTGCGCGCACGACATAGATGTTTTTTCAACTTTATTTTGTAATTTGTGATTGCAGCTGTTCACATTCACTCACAATCACGCACACGTCCACACGGAAGTAATACAAATAACGCTTTTCAAAACAAAAGCTGCACCGTTGTATTGCACACTCGACATAGATACTTTTTAAAATGTATTTTGTAATTTATAATTGGCCTCACGCGGGCCGCACAGGGACGCGCACAAAGGACCGGATGTGGCCCGCGGGCCGCAGAATGCCCAGGTCTGGGATATAGTATCCGAGGTGGTTTAAAATACAAATCCGTGATCCACAATAGAAAAAGGAGAGAGTGTGGAATCCAATGAGCCAGCTTGTACCTAAGTTACGGTCAGAGCGAAAAAAGATGCGTCCTGCACTGCACTCTAGTCCTTCACTCTCACGTTTCCTCATCCACAAATCTTTCATCCTGGCTCAAATTAATGGGGTAATCGTCGCTTTCTCGGTCCGAATCGCTCTCGCTGCTGGTGTAAACAATGGGGAAATGTGAGGAGCCTTTCAACCTGTGACGTCACGCTACTTCCGGTACAGGCAAGGCTTTTTTTTTTATCAGCGACCAAAAGTTGCGAACTTTATCGTCGATGTTCTCTACTAAATCCTTTCAGCAAAAATATGGCAATATCGCGAAATGATCAAGTATGACACATAGAATGGATCTGCTATCCCCGTTTAAATACAAAAAATTCATTTCAGTAGGCCTTTAAAGGGGGCCTTAAAAAAAAAAAAATATATATATAATTAACTATATGTCTTAATTAGATTATCCAAAAAATAGTGCTCGATACCGTGGTAGAGCGTAATATGTATGTGTGGGGAAAAAATCACAAGACTATTTCATCTCTACAGGCCTGTTTCATGAGGGGTTTTCCTCAATCCTCAGGAGATTGAGGATTGAGGAAAACCCCTCATGAAACAGGCCTGTAGAGATGAAATAGTCTTGTGATTTTTTCCCCACACATACATATATAATTAACTAAATAGTTACTTTTCACAGTAACGCATTACTTTTTGGTGTAAGTAACTGAGTAACTGACTTACTTTTGAAATAAAGTAACTAGTAACTAACTAGTTACTGATTTTCAGTAACTAGCCCAACCCCGCTATGCAACAGATGTGTTTATGTTCCAAAGGACATGTTCTAAATGAAACTTCTTTGCCTTGAATACTGTACATTTGAATTATCTGAGAAGGAAATGTCTCTCTTGAAAAACTTTCACTAGTTGGAAACAAACTTTGCCAAGTTGCCTTCTTCTCCTGTTTGAGCCATCAGAGGTGACAGCGCAGCAGAAAGTGAAACTGAAAGTCACGAGCTGCCATAGTCACCTTTTATTCTTTCTGCAGCTCATGTCTGCCACCCCGAAATGAAAAGTGTCACATTTCAGTTTCTTCACTCGCCACTTCTCGAAAACGACAAAAACTCACCCGCTATTAGCTTTAGGGCGCTTAATACCTGCTGGGGTGTAGGCGAAGGAGGTGGTGTAGTGGCCCAGCTGCTTCCTCCTGCGGTGGCGGCAGTAGAACCAAACGCTGACGCCCATCAGTGCCATCCAGGCAGCCATGCCAAGCCCGGCGATGAAGGCCGGCTGGCGCACCACGATGGTGATCTGCTCCGAAATGCTGACGTCGCCGCCGTCGTCCTTCCTCACGGGTGCTAATGTGTTGACCCCCTGTAGAGCTGATGGAGGACCACAGAATGAGTGAAAGGTATGTTAATGTTTCTTAAAAAAGGAGACTTACTGAGAAGAAGGTCCACGGGCGGGCTTTGCACGCCAACACCCAGGCGGGTGACGGCGGCCACGCTGACGGCGTAGCGGACGTCGGGCAGCAGGTCACTCAGCAGGATGGACAGAACAGACCCGTCCACTGTTCGGTTTATGTGGTCGTCCTGGTCCGAGCTGCTGCTCACACACCACACCTGGAGACGGACGTGCTAATTGGTTAGACGTTACTGTAGACCAGGGGTCACCAACCTTTTTGAAAGCAAGAGCTACTTCTTGGGTAGTGATTAATGCGAAGGCCTACCAGTTTGATACACACTTAAATAAATTGCCAGAAATAGCCAATTTGCTCAATTTACCTTTAACTCTATGTTATTATTAATAATTAATGATATTTATCTTTGTGGAAACACTGATCATCTTAATGATTTCTCACAATAAATATACACCGTCATTTCCGGACTATAAGCCGCACCTGACTATAAGCCGCACCAGCTAAATTTAGGGGAAAATACAGATTGCTCCACATATAAGCCGCACCCGACTATAAGCCGCAGGGTTTTGATGTGTAATTACCGTAGTATATAGGGCAGGGGTCACCAACGCGGTGCCCGCGGGCACCAGGTAGCCCGTAAGGACCAGATGAGTAGCCCGCCGGCCTGTTCTAAAAATAGTTCAAATAGCAGCACTTACCAGTGAGCTGCCTCTATTTTTTAAATTGTATTTATTTACTAGCAAGCTGGTCTCGCTTTGCTCGACATTTTTAATTCTAAGAGAGACAAAACTCAAATAGAATTTGAAAATCCAAGAAAATATTTTAAAGACGTGGTCTTCACTTGTTTAAATAAATTCATTATTTTTTTTACTTTGCTTCTTATAACTTTCAGAAAGACAATTTTAGAAAAAAAATACAACCTTAAATATTATTTTAGGATTTTTAAACACATATACCTTTTGAGTTCCTTCCTCTTCTTTCCTGACAATTTAAATCAATGTTCAAGTAGATTTATTTTTTTTATTGTAAAGAATAATAAATACATTTTAATTTAATTCTTCATTTTAGCTTCTGTTTTTTTCGACGAAGAATATTTGTGAAATATTTCTTATTATGATTCAAATTCAAAAAAATTATTCTGGCAAATTTACAAAATCTGTAGAATCACATTTAAATCTTATTTCAAGGTCTTTTGAATTTCTTTTAAAATTTTTGTTCTGGAAAATCTAGAAGAAATAATGATTTGTCTTTGTTAGAAATATAGCTTGGTCCAATTTGTTATATATTCTAACAAAGTGTAGATTGGATTTTAACCTAAATGTCATCAAAATTCTAAAATTATTCTTAATCAGGAAAAATTACTAATGATGTTCCATAAATTCTTTTTTGAAGTTTTTCTCTTCTTTTTTTCGGTTGAATTTTGAATTTTAAAGAGTCGAAATTGAAGATAAACTATGTTTCAAAATTTAATTGTCATTTTTTTCGTGTTTTCTTCTATTTTAAACCGTTCAATTAAGTGTAAATATCATTAATTATTAATAATAACATAGAGTTAAAGGTAAATTGAGCAAATTGGCTATTTCTGGCAATTTATTTAAGTGTGTATCAAACTGGTAGCCCTTCGCATTAATCAGTACCCAAGAAGTAGCTCTTGCTTTCAAAAAGGTTGGTGACCCCTGCTGTAGGGGTTCCTGCTACCACGGAGGGGATTGTCGGGACAGAGATGACTGTTTGGGAACGCAAAGCGTCCCATTTATTAACAATAAATCTTTCAATCATTCAATCAAACTTTCACATCTTTGACATGGCGAACAGCATTCGTGCAGAGTACAAATAATACAACGGTGCAAAGTAATACAAAGTGCTCGCCTGTACGTTATCAAAATAACCAGCCTACCGGTATATGAAAAGTCAGTCTTTAATCATTGTGTCATCGTCTTCCTCCTGCGTACTAAAACCACCGAAATCCTCTTCGTCGGTGTCGGAGAAGAATAGGCCGTAAATAAGCCGCACCCTTGTATAAGCCGCAGGGACCAGAACGAGGGGGAAAAGTAGCGGTTTATAGTCCGGAAATTACGGTATCGAAACAGATAAATATCAATATGCAACACTTTATTTTTATATTTTCTCTAAGTGCACATTTTTCAAATTGAACATTTTCAAATGATCACTTCTAAGACAGTCTTGTGAAATCACAATATCCCATTTTAACTAGCTAGCCACTAACATTTTTTAACAAATCATGGATGACTTTGCACCATGTTTGTACAAATAATAACTCATGTAAAATACAAAAGTCTACTCTCAAATTTTTAAATAAATCATGTCACACTTTGAACTGGACACCAAATCTGTTATCTGTTTCTTTGTCAGTTAGTGAAGACCAAGTCTTTCAAATATTTTCTTGGATTTTCAAATTCTATTTGAGTTTTGTCTCTCTTAGAATTAAAAATGTCAAGCAAGGCGAGACCAGCTTGCTAGTAAATAAATACAATTTAAAAAATAGAGGCAGCTCACTGGTAAGTGCTGCTATTTGAGCTATTTTTAGAACAGGCCAGCGGGCTACTCATCTGGTCCTTACGGGCTACCTGGTGCCCGCGGGCACCGCGTTGGTGACCCCTGCTGTAGGAGATCAGCCTTTCTACGATCCATTGAGGATGAATTTGGAGGATCAGTCATAGTTTTCCTGTCGGACGTAAACAACTAAGGATGTCCAGATCGACATTTTTAGCCTCAGACCCGATCCGATTTTGAGTCCCGATCCAAAACTTTGACAATAGATGATAGAAGCCAAAATGTTTTATAGCAAGTAACTGAAGTACACACAAAAACACCTTTTTATAAAGCTTATCCCATTAAATGTAGAATTAACTCGTATTGTTGTAAATCAGATGATCCAATCCAATCCAATCCACTTTATTTATATAGCACATTTACACAACAAGAATGTTTCCAAAGTGCTGCACAACCATGTTAAAAACAATATTAAAAACAATATTATGCTCCACCAATGACTGAATAAAAACAAAAAATAAATGAATAGAAAACCAATATAAAAAATAAATATGATTAAAAACGATTTTAAAGGGTAAAACCAATTAAAACAGTAAAATAGAAATCAAAACGTATAAAAAACACAGAGGACAACAGAGGACAGAAGACCACACAACTCACGTAGTGTTAAAAGCCAAAGAATAAAAGTGGGTCTTAAGACGAGTCTTAAAGGCCTACTAAAAGCCACTACTAGCGACCACGCAGTCTGATAGTTTATATATCAATGATGAAATCTTAACATTGCAACACATGCCAATACGGCCGGGTTAACTTCTTAAAGTGACATTTTAAATTTCCCGCCACACTTCCGGTTGAAAAACTCCTTTGGATATGATTTATGCGCGTGACGTCACAAAATCCACGGAAGTGGTTGGACCCCATCGGACCCGATACAAAAACCTCTTGTTTTCTTTGACAAAATTCCACAGTATTCTGGACATCTGTGTTGGTGAATCTTTTGCAATTTGTTTAATGAACAATGGAGACTGCAAAGAAGAACGTTGTAGGTGGGATCGATCGGTGTCTTAGCGGCTAAGTACAATACTTACAGCAACACAACAAGGACTACTTACTTAGCAGACGCCTAGCCGATGCTTGCCGCCAAACCCACGGATGAAGTCCTTCGTCGCGCCGTCGATCGCTGGAACGCAGGTGAGCACGGCTGTTGATGGGAAGATGAGGGCTGGCTGGCGTAGGTGGAGCGCTAATGTTTTTATCATAGTTCTGTGAGGTCCGGTTGCTAAGTTGCTAAATTAGCCTTAGCGTCAATAGCAACAGCATTGTTGAGCCTTACCAGGCTGAGAATTTTTAACCGTGTAGTTACATGTACATGGTTTAATAGTATTGTTGATCTTCTGTCTATCCTTCCAGTCAGGGGTTTATTTCTTTTGTTTCTATCTTCATTTGAGAATGATGCTATCACGTTAGCTCCGCAGCTAAGTGTGTCACCGATGTACTGTCGTGGAGATAAAAGTCACTTTAAATGTCCATTTCGCGTGCTCGACTCTCATTTTCAAGAGGATATAGTATCCGAGGTGGTTTAAAATACAAATCCGTGATCCACAATAGAAAAAGGAGAGTGTGGAATCCAATGAGCCAGCTTGTACCTAAGTTACGGTCAGAGCGAAAAAAGATACGTCCATCACTGCCTCTCTAGTTCTTCACAATAACGTTCCTCATCCACAAATCTTTCATCCTCGCTCAAATTAATGGGGTAATCGTCGCTTTGTCGCTCAGAACCTCTCTCGCTCCATTGTAAACAAAGGAAAATTGTGAGGAATACTAGCTCCTGTGACGTCACGCTACTTCCGGTACAGGCAAGGCTTTTTTATCAGCGACCAAAAGTTGCGAACTTTATCGTCGATGTTCTCTACTAAATCCTTTCAGCAAAAATATGGCAATATCGCGAAATGATCAAGTATGACACATAGAATGGACCTGCTATCCCCGTTTAAATAAGAAAATCGCATTTCAGTAGGCTTTTAATAATTTAACAAAATCAACAATATTTTATATAGTTCTTTATTCTCTTTCTCTGTGTGTAACATGTTTAGTTTTCCTCCATTGATAATAACACGTAAGATTAGGGACGTATACCGAATACCGGAATTTTTTGGGTACCGGTTCCTAATTAGGTCGGTCCATGAGGACTGTGAAGATTATTACAGTATTTTTTTGTTCCAGCTGACCAACATTATTATGACACGCTGTCACATTCAGTTCAGCTGCCGCTGCTACACATTGAAATCAGCTTGAGATAATGACAAATAAGGAAGCAACACCACACAAAAGTTTGTAACACAACATTTCCTCCTCAAAGGTTCCTCAGTCACGGACGCTGTGTCAGTTTGAAGTGAACGCACTTTACTCTTTACACTTTGGGGACGGCTAGGCACGGTTGGGAGAGTGGCCGTGCCAGCAACCTGAGGGTTCCTGGTTCGATCCCCGCTTGCTATCAACCTCGTCACGTCCGTTGTGTCCTTGAGCGAGACACCCTTGCTCCTGATGGGTAGTGGTTAGGGCCTTGCATGGCAGCTCCCGCCATCAGTGTGTGAATGTGTGTGTGAATGTGGAAATAGTGTCAAAGCGCTTTGAGTACCTTGAAGGTAGAGAAACGCTATACAAGTAGAACCCATTTACCATTTACCATTGACAATTTAGAGTGAAAAGCACATTTTATTTTCACACTCATGTAAAACATTCTAACTTGGATTGTTTCCAAGACTCTCCCGAAGGACAGTGCGCTATAAGACACAAAAAACTCCCTTCTTGTCTCTCATGGACACACACCTGTTGTTGTTGACTTTGGACTAGCCACTGCAGGCTTACACACACACGTGCATCCACAGAAAAATACGCCACACACACATACCCCGCCCCCCCATCCAACGCCCTTGACGTGAATCCCTTCGGGGTGATGGACGGATGGGCGGCGCCTGAAGAGCTGCAGCCTGCCACCGTAGCCCCTCACTCCCTCCCCCTCTGTTGCAAGATGTATGTTGTAATATGTATATGTGCTTTGCTTTAGGGGCGGTATTGCTCGGTTGGTAGAGTGGCCGTGCCAGCAACTTGAGGGTTCCAGGTTCGATCCCCGCTGCCGTTGTGTCCTTTACCCACCTGCTCCCAGTGACACCCACACTGGTTCAAATGTAACTTAGATATTGGGTTTCACTATCTAAGAGCGCTTTGAGACCTACTCAGTGGCCTAGTGGTTAGAGTGTCCGCCCTGAGATCGGTAGGTTGTGAGTTCAAACCCCGGCCGAGTCATACCAAAGACTATAAAAATGGGAGCCATTACCTCCCTGCTTGGCACTCAGCATCAAGGGTTGGAATTGGGGGTTAAATCACCAAAAATTATTCCTGGGCGCAGCCACCGCTGCTGCCCACTGCTCCCCTCACCTCCCAGGGGGTGATCAAGGGTGATGGGTCAAATGCAGAGAATAATTTCGCCACACCTAGTGTGTGTGTGACAATCATTGGTACTTTAACTTTTAACTTCAATTAATCATTGTAACTATGGGCACAACACAGTAAACAAGGCATATAACATTTCTACCAATTGTTCCTTTTCGGGTCACAGGGGTGCTGGAGCCTATCCCAGCTGCACTCGCGCGGAAGGCGGCGTACACTCTGGACAAGTCCCCACCTCATCACAGGGCCAACACAAATAGACAGACAACATTTGCACTCCTATCCCCAGGTGCATGTCTTTGGAGGTGGGAGGAAGCCGGAGTACTCGGAAGGAACCCACACAGTCATGGGGAGAACATGCAAACACCCCAACCTGGGGATCGAACCCAGGACTTTTGTATCGAGAGGCACACGCAGTGACCCCCATATAACATCCATGCATCCATTTTCTATACAGGTTTTCTGCAGTTAGGGTTACGGGTGTGCTGGAGCCTATCCCAGCTGAGGGGTTGGTTCCCAGTCAGTCATAGGGCACATATGGGGACGGCGTGGCGCAGTTGGGAGTGGGTTCTTGGTTCGATCCCCACCTTCTACCAACCTCGTCACGTCCGTTGTGTCCTTGAGCAAGACACTTCACCCTTGCTCCTGATGGGTCGTGGTTAGGGCCTTGCATGGCATCAGTGTGTGAATGTGTGTGTGAATGGGTGAATGTGGAATTATTGTCAAGGCGCTTTGAGTACCTTAAGGTAGAAAAGCGCTATACAAGAATAACCCATTTACATATAGACAAATAACCGACTTGATAAATTGGTTGGGCCAGAAGGCTGGGGGGAATTGTGCTGACTTTCATGCAGCTGGCGACCACTTTAGGGTGTAGCCTGCTTCGTCAGCTAGCATATAACTAACTGTTATATCATATATTATATATTAATGACCCGTCGGGAGTTTCGCCAAGGTGCGGCAGAGAAAAGCGGAGAAGGACGCTCTGTTACCGTCTATTGTCTTTTATTACATACAATTGTTGGAGCAAAACTAAGTCCGTAGTACACAATACCTACACATAATCAAAAACTGTTATCTATTACTCAATAACGTCCTTGTTGCCCTCAAAGGGGGTTCAGGAAATGATTCCCCAAGTTTGTAACATGAACAAAAACAAAACATTTTCAGAAAATGAAATATTGATTTAATCAGCTAGTATCTGTTAGAATAATTGTATCTAAGTTACCACAAAACTTTGTGTTGCATTGAGTTCAGCTCGCCCGGCGAGCAGACAAAAGCTGTCTTTAATCCTACCAAGCAGAAGGCTTGTAAAACTCCACTGTGTAGGATGGGAAGCAACATGAAGGTGTCCTGTTTCTTTCATGTATTGTAATCAACAGAAAGATATTGTCTACAAAGCGAAGAGGAAGCAGGACCCGACTCCCCTCCAGGGACCTTTTCTGTGAAATGTTTACGACCATTTCTTTGAACTGTTTTAATCAAAGGCGATGGCTGTTTACGACCCCCATTCCTTAGAAACAGCTGTTGCCATGTAATCAGGGAAAGTCCAAATAAAAGAGGAGGCGTACAATCTTTCGCCAGAGTGTGCTGGGAGACTGTACAGCCTGGACGTCTCTCCTCAATTGAGCCAAATTAAATTCTGTCTCTGTTTAATTCCTTGCTTCTTGTCTTGTTTAATAGATGTCATCAGTTTTTGAACCTGACAGTATCGATCATATGCTGTAAAAGAATCCCGGACGAGCCCCCAAATTGTTGCGTTGACCAGCATTCCTCCAGTGGGGAATTCAAATTGCTAGTCTCTCCCAGATTCTTTTTATGGCAATACGCTGATGTTTATATTCAATCTCCAGGCAATAGTTGGTATTTTGTAGTTTATTCTCAAAGCTTAGAGGACAAACCTGAGACCAACCCAGCACCCAAGCGTTCCCTAGCCCGGTCCAGATCGGTCTAGCTCGGTCTCCCGGAGGTCCCACCTTACTATGAGACTCAAAAGAAGGAAGAATACTAGCTATTCTTTATATGACTATAGGAGTTTAGAAAGAAGTAACACTTAAATATGGATATGCTTCCAACATTACTGATATACTGGATTTAGGGCTCAATCCGCCTTCTTACATGTCATGTACTGACTGCAGTTGCTGTTATTGGAGATGTGACAGTCGCAAACCAACCAAGACTTTCGAACGGTTTGTTTAAGTAAAAGATGAGAACTGATTCGGAGTTGAGAGCCGTTTTACTTGACTCGCGGCTACAGTAGAAAATAAGTTAGAGTCAAAGGAAACGAAGCACATTTTGGATTCACTCTTCTGGTTCATTGTTCTGATGTGATTATGGAAAGTAGTTTAAGCGTAGACGTACCAGGTAGGGCAGTTCAGTTTTGAAATTCACATACGGATTTTTGAAAGGATCGGATCCTCACGATCAACGATCCATGAATCCTATCTCTAGCTGCAATATTATCCTCTCTCTAGACCAGTGGTTCTTAACCTGGGTTCGATCGAACTCTAGGGGTTCGGTGAGTCGGCCTCAGGGGTTCGGCGGAGGTCAAGACACACCCGACTCATCGTGTAAATAAAAACTTCTCCCTATCGGCGTATTACGGATACGGCATCAGCAGAAGTCAGACTGATTTGCAGGTGTGTAATTTGTTGTGAGTTTACGCACTGTGTTGGTTTTGTTGTTTGAACAAGGTGATGTTCATGCACGCTTCATTTTGTGCACCAGTAAAAAAACATGGGAACACTTTAGTATGGGGAACATATTGTATTTCTTACCTTCTTGAGACCTCCGAAAAATGCCTACCTCTTTAGGACCAAACTTTCTAGATGTATAAAGATTTGTATTTACAACATTAATAATATATACATACTATGTAAATATAAAAAAACCTTGTTGTGAAAAATTAGTCGGAATTTGTCAAGAAAAACTTTGGCAGTATTATAATAAAAGTCGTAATTTTACTCAACGCAAGTCAAAATGTTACGAGAAAAAACTGAAAATTTGTGCGATATTATGATAAAAGTTGGAATTTTACTCAATAACAGTCGCAATTTTACAAGAAAAGCTTAACATTTTGGCAATTTTATGAAGAGTCGTAATTTTACTCGACAAAAGTCACAATTTTATAAGAAAACTTGAACATTTTTGGCAATATTATAATAATAATTGGAATTTCACTTGGCAAAATTATGACAAAAGTCATAATTAAACTCACAAAATTTCACTATTTTACAAGAACACCAAAAAAAATGGCAATATTGTGATAACAGTCTGAATTTTATATGACAAATGTCACCATTTTACATTAAAAAGTACCAATTTTACATGAAAAAGTAATTATTTTAGGAGAAATGATTGCAAAATAGTAACATATTGGCTCTTAACTAGTCATTATTTAGTACTTATTAATGCCTTATTCGGCATGGCCTTATTATAACCCCTCTAACCCTGGCCCTGACCAAATAACTCTAAATTAAGTCTTTGTTACTTAGAATATGTTCCCCTAGTGTCCAAAAAACTCTAAATTAAGTCTTTGTTACTTAGAATATGTTCCCCTAGTGTCCAAATAACTCTAAATTAAGTCATTGTTACTTAGAATATGTTCCCCTAGTGTCCAAAAAACTCTAAATTAAGTCTTTGTTACTTACAATATGTTCCCCTAGTGTCCAAATAACTCTAAATTAAGTCTTTGTTACTTAGAATATGTT
>NC_084740.1:4967413-5019913 GCF_033978785.1 Entelurus aequoreus
GGCTGCCCTTTGTCACCCATTCTGTTCATAACTTTTATATCTCAGCGCAGTCAAGTCGTTGAGGGGATCTGGTTTGGTGGCTGCAGGATTAGGTCTCTGCTTTTTGCAGATGATGTGGTCCTGATGGCTTCATCTGGCCAGGATCTTCAGCTCTCACTGGATCGGTTCGCAGCTGAGTGTGAAGCGACTGGGATGAGAATCAGCACCTCCAAGTCCGAGTCCATGGTTCTCGCCCGGGGAAAAGGGTGGAGTGCCATCTCCGGGTCGAGGAGGATACCCTGCCCCAAGTGGAGGAGTTCAAGTACCTCGGGGTCTTGTTCACGAGTGGGGGAAGAGTGGATGGTGAGATCGACAGGCGGATCGGTGCGGCGTCTTCAGTAATGCGGACGCTGTATCGATCCGTTGTGGTGAAGAAGGAGCTGAGCCGGAAGGCAAAGCTCTCAATTTACCGGTCGATCTACGTTCCCATCCTCACCTATGGTTATGAGCTTTGGGTTATGACCGAAAGGACAAGATCACGGGTACAAGCGGCCAAAATGAGTTTCCTCCGCCGGGTGGCGGGTCTCTCCCTTAGAGATAGGGTGAGAAGCTCTGTCATCCGGGAGGAGCTCAAAGTAAAGCCGCTGCTCCTCCACATGGAGAGGAGCCAGATAAGGTGGTTCGGGCATCTGGTCAGGATGCCACCTGAACGCCTCCCTAGGGAGGTGTTTAGGGCACGTCCGACCTGTAGGAGGCCACGGGGATGACCCAGGACACGTTGGGAAGACTATGTCTCCCGGCTGGCCTGGGAACGCCTCGGGATGTCCTGGGAAGAGCTGGACGAAGTGGCTGGGGAGAGGAAAGTCTGGGCTTCTCTGCTTAGGCTGCTGCCCCCGCGACCCGATCTCGGATAAGCGGAAGAAGATGGATGGATGATTTATTTTCATGTTTCTTAAAGCCAGAAAGTTGCCATTTGAGAATACCGTTACTATAGTTTTGTGTCATGTCCGTTATCTGCTTTTTGTCTCAACAAAATCCAACAACTGAATGAACATCCTGCTAAGCTGGTGGTTTCATAATTCCGAATGAGACTCAAAAAGTGTAAGAAAACTAAAATATGGGAACACTGGTATCAATTACCAGATGTGTAAGTTACCCATGTCTTGGGCACTAATACACCCCCATACCATCACGGATGCTGGCTTTTACACTTTGCGCCTATAACAATCCGGATGGTTCTTTTCCTCTTTGGTCCGGAGGACACGACGTCCACAGTTTCCAAAAACAATTTGAAATGTGGACTCGTCGGACCACAGAACACTTTTCCGCTTTGTATCAGTCCATCTTAGATGAGCTCAGGCCCAGCGAAGCCGACGGCGTTTCTGGGTGTTGTTGATAAACGGTTTTCGCCTTGCACAGGAGAGTTTTAACTTGCACTTACAGATGTAGCGACCAACTGTAGTTACTGACAGTGGGTTTCTGAAGTGTTCCTGAGCCCATGTGGTGATATCCTTTACACAATGATGTCGCTTGTTGATGCAGTACAGCCTGAGGGATGGAAGGTCACGGGCTTAGCTGCTTACGTGCAGTGATTTCTCCAGATTCTCTGAACCCTTTGATGATATTACGGAGCGTAGATGGTGAAATCCCTAAATTCCTTGCAATAGTTGCTTGAGAAAGGTTTTTCTTAAACTGTTCAACAATTTGCTCATGCATTTGTTGACAAAGTGGTGACCCTCGCCCCATCCTTGTTTGTGAATGACTGAGCATTTCATGGAATCTACTTTTATACCCAATCATGGCACCCACCTGTTCCCAATTAGCCTGCACACCTGTGAGATGTTCCAAATAAGTGTTTGATGAGCATACCAGGAATCGTACTGTATTGGTTCAAATGTGAAAAGCAGCCATCCCTAGACTTTTAATCCAGACGGATTGTCGGCCAAACTATTAGCGGTTGTATTCCCAGCAAACAGACTGTTAAGGAGATTAAAAGTGATCCTCGCCTGAGACTATTAATGATCAGGCTTCTCTAATTACGCCGGGCCAAAATGAATCAAAACAAAAAGAACCCTGTGTTCTATTTCAACACTCTTGTGTAGTTTTTTTCCCCCAGTTCTGGAGAAGCAACATGAAAATAATGAGTCACCAGTACTCATGCTAATCGACAGATAATCAGAACGCTGTGTTTCGTCAGAGAAAGACATGACAGGGACAGCGCAGCTGAGAATCTGATGACAACAGCATGTACTGGCAGGAGATAAGTAATCGCTAATTGTATAATGCGAGTATAAATTTGGGCGAAGGTACATGACAAGAACAATTTGTTATGCTTTCTTTTTATAGACCACAGATGGTGCATTGAAGCTGCAGTATGGAACAACTGTCCTGTTTACTCTTTGTTGTCGTATACTTATTTTCTAGCATGAATAAATATACAGTGGGACGAGTTTATGCCTCTGACTGACTGACATAAGCGGTTGTCAACAAAATAAAGCTGAACTAGCCATTACTTGGACATTTACTCATGACTTTCGCCAGAGGCATAAAAAAATAGAGGATATTAAAGTTTTTTTTTTAACCTTTTTACCTGCACCCTGCCTCCCGCTGTTTCCGACATCTACAAAGCAATTAGCTACCTGCTGCCACCTACTGATATGGAAGAGTATTACACGGTTACTCTGCCGAGCTCTAGACAGCACCGACACTCAACAACAACACATCATTTGCAGACTATAATTACTGCTTTGCAAAAAATAGGTGAAATTAAATAATCTAGAAAAACACTGGAATAGATGACTCTCCATTACCTGCAAGGTTAGCCGTCTCATACTGGCAGTTTATTTTTTATTTTTTACTACTTTGAACGCACAGAAAAGGGAAAGACGTGTGTGTTCTTGTCCCACATAAGGATAATGAATGATGGGCAAATTTGAAAAAAAAGTGCAGTTTTCCTTTGAGTATGTTCCACTGTAGCAAATTAGCAAGAAACACGTCAATAATGAATAAAGCAAAACATGTTCTAGACCAAAAATCACTTCATATTCTTTACTGCTCGTTAGTGTTACATATCTGAGTTATTGTGTAGAGATATGGGGAAACTGTCAGAATAATTGTATCTAAGTTATCACAAAACTTTGTGTTTCAATGAGTTCCCGGCGAGTGGACAAAATATGTCTTTGATCCTACTAATCAAAATGATTGTAAATCTCCACTGTGTAGGATGGGAAGCGACATGAAGGTGTCGGTTTCTTTGATGTATTGTAATCCACAGGCAGATTTTGTCTTGACTCGAGATCAACAAAGCAGAGAAGAAGCAGGACCTGACCCCCCTCCACTGTTTTGTAACCGAGGGCGACGGCTGTTTACGACCCCCGTCCCTTTAGAAACAGCTGTTGCCATGTAATCAGGGAAAGTCCAAATAAAAGAGGAGGCGTACAATCATTCGTCAGAGCGTGGTGGGAGACTGTACGAGAGTACAGCCCAGACGTTTCTCCTCAATTGAGCTAAATTGAATTCTGTCTCTGTTTAATTCCTTGCTTCTTTGTCTGTTTAATAGATGTCATCAGTGTTTGAACCTGACAGAAACAACTACAAATGTGCGGCCATATTCACTTTGTAGCAATGGCAAAGAGGTTTTTCTTACACTCCCTTATTCTATACTGTGGCACTTTAATCCTAATGAAGCTCTCGTTTGGAGGTTAAATGACCACTAATTGTTGCTTTTACGTCACCTTGTACTCCCGAATGATGCCGCTCTGAGCGCTGTGAGGCGGCGGCTCCCAGGACACGCTGAGACTGGAGCTGTTGGCGAGCTGCACCACCGACACCGCCTGTGGCGCCGCGCTTAACACTGCAGAGCGATAAGACGTGAATAGTGTGGCATTAGAATTACCGAGCGTGCACATTGTTGCTGCTGGTGTCACCCCCAATCATACCTTCCTCCGGGGTGCGCAGCAACACCATGAGGCTGTCGTGCCCCTGCAGCTCGTTGAAGTACGGCCGTATCTTGACCTCGTACTCTGTGTTGCTGAGCAGATCTATTAAGATGGTGCTGTGCTCCGACGCGGCCTCCGCATCTTGGACCAGCCAGGAGCTGCCGATGGTGCGGTAAAACACGCGGTAACCCTGAACGTAGCGGGAATGGCGGCCGACCTGCAGAAAGTAAGCAAAGCAGATTTCGCGACGGGGAAGTAATCTGTTTATGAGGGAGTTTTGAAGCAGATTAGCATATCCTCCACACTCTGCGTGTCAGCTTTGGGAAGAACACATTTCCTCTGTGGGCAAACTTACACTCCAAGAAATCTTGGCACTGGTGGGAGACAGAACCACGGGTTTCTGAAGGTAGACAGACACCTCGCCGAGTTCCCTCTGCACCTGCCTGTGGTCCACCCCGCTTTCTGGCGGACTACCATCTGGAACACACACTCGTGTAAGTACCCTAAAGCGGCAGCTCGGGAAAAAAAGGTAAACTTTAGATGACATTTCAAAATGTGACGGGGGGAGAAAAGCAATTAGTACAAGCAGGAGAGATCAGGTTCAAACAGTTGGAATCACTTTCAAGTTGAGAAGGCGCCATGATAATCAAAGTTTGTCCAAGTCTAAACTTTTACCAAAATTACAAGTAGAGATGTCCGATAATGGCTTTTTTGCCGATATCCGATATTGTCCAACTCTTAATTACCGATACCGATATATACAGTGGTGGAATTAACACATTATTATGCCTAATTTTGTTGTGATGCCCCGCTGGATGCATTAAACCAGTGGTCCCCAACCACCGGGCCGCGGCCCGGTACCAATCGGTCCATGACAATCAATAAAGTTTGTCTAAGTCTAAACTTTTACCAAAATTACAAGTAGAGATGTCCGATAATGGCTTTTCTGCAGATATCCGATATTGTCCAACTCTTAATTACCGATTCCGATATCAAGCGATACCGATATATACAGTGGTGGAATTAACACATTATTATGCCTAATTTTGTTGTGATGCCCCGCTGGATGCATTAAACCAGTGGTCCCCAACCACCGGGCCGCGGCCCGGTACCGGTCCGCGGACCGATTGGTAAAAAAAAATAAAAATTTTTTAATTTATTTTTATTTATTTATTTATTTTTTTTAACTTCTTGTGCGGCCGCGGCCCGGTACCAATCTGTCCACGGACCGGTACCGGGCCGCGGCCGCACAAGAAGTTAAAAAAATAAAAAAATAAAAAAATAATAATTAAATTTTTTTTTATTTTTTTAAAATTAAATCAACATAAAAAACACAATATATACATTATATATAAATATAAATCAATACAGTCTGCAGGGATACAATCCGTAAGCACACATGATTGTATTTCTTTATGACAAAAAAAAAATAATAAAAACAATTTTTTTTACTACCCCTCCCCCCCCGGTCCGTGGGACAAATTTTCAAGCATTGGTTGGGGACCACTGCATTAAACAATGTAACAAGGTTTTCCAAAATAAATCAACTCAAGTTATGGGAAAAAAATGCCAACATGGCACTGCCATATTTATTATTGAAGTCACAAAGTGCATTATTCTTTTTAACATGCCTCAAAACAGCAGCTTGGAATTGGGACATGCTCTCTCAGGGAGAGCATGAGGAGGTTGAGGTGGGCGGGCTTGGGTAGTAGCGGGGGGTGTATAGTGTAGCGTCCCGGAAGAGTTAGTGCTGCAAGGGGTTCTGGGTATTTGTTCTGTTGTGTTACGGTGCGGATGTTCTCCCGAAATGTGTTTGTCATTCTTGTTTGGTGTGGGTTCACAGTGTGGCGCATATTTGTAACAGTGTTAAAGTTGTTTATACGGCCACCCTCAGTGTGACCTGTATGGATGTTGACCAAGTATGAATTGCATTCACTTGTGTGTGTGAAAAGCCGTAGATATTATGTGACTGGGCAGTGCCTTTAAGGCACGCCCCCAATATTGTTGTCTGGGTGGAAATCGTGAGAGATTCGGGAGAATGGTCGCCCCGGGAGATTTTCGGGAGGGGCACTGAAATTCGGGAGTCTCCCGGGAAAATGGGGAGGGTTGGCAAGTATGACTGGGAGACGCGACTGCTCTGTACTTCTCCCTACGTCCGTGTACCACTCCGTACAGTGGCGTTTTAAAAAGTCATACATTTTACTTTTTCAAACAGATCCCGATAATTTCCGATATTACATTTTAAAGCATTTATCGTCTCTAATTACAAGATTTTAGATTGGGCGTATTTAGTCTATTTAGTCTACAATTATTACAAAACTCAGCTGCACGCGTGTTGACGAATCCCAGAGGGCGGGAAGCACATTACACCAGTTTTAAAGTCACTGCATTGGCTCCCCGTCCGCTTCAGGGTTGATTTTAAAGTTGTTTTATACGGTTGTTTTAATGGCCTTGCGCCTTCTTACCGTATCAACCCTCGCAGATCCTGAGGTCCTTTGGCACTGGCCTTTTAGCTTTACCAAATACGAGAACAAAGACCCACGGTGAGGCGGCATTTAGCCACTATGGCCCCCACTTGTGGAACAGATTGACAGAGAGCCTCAGGACTGCAGAGACCTTTGGAATTTCTTTAAAAGAGGCTACAGACACCTCTTTTTAATCAGGCTTTTTACTGATCATCTTAAACTCTTATGTTTTTTTAGTATTTTGTGTTGTTTTGTACCTTAATTATTAGTATTATTACTGTTATTCTCTCAAAATTATGTTTTTATTAACTTATGGGCCAATTGTGTGAATGTGAGTGTGAATGTTGTCTGTGTTGGCTCTGTGATGAGGTGGCGATTTGTCCACGAAAGGTTTGTTTATTCCAGAAATCAGGGGCCGTACTTATCAAGCTTCTTAGAATTACTCCTAAGAAGTCTGCTAAGAGTTGACTTAAGAGTAAATAAATTCTTCGCTGAAAGCTGCACTTAAAAGTTAGTTATCAAGCGTCTTACTCACACTTTCAGCGAAGTGTAGGACTGAATCTTAAGTGTCACACTCAGAGCTGAATTACGACATTACTATGTGCCGTAAACGCAATTTTAGGTGACGTCATTTCTGTGTCCATAGAAATGACCAATCACGGAAGGGAATCCGTTGTCTAAGAATAAAGAAATATCTTGGAAATATTTAAGTGGACAATGGGAGTGTATATTTTGACAATAAACTACAAAATAATACAAAACAAACTAGTCCCCGCCGGCACTCACGCTACCGCTCCCTCTCTTCTCTCGCCCACACACTCACTGACGTCACTCACCTCACGGCCACACACATACGCTACTGTCATAACATTTTCTTTCCAATTCATTAATTAGGCAACTAATTTGAAACTGGTGTGGGTGGCTCTATATATACTAGCCCACTGCAGACACATGCAGAAATCAACAAGGAATCGAAAAGTATTAAATCTGTGACAAAAATAATATCCGCTCTGTCTAAACGATACCATTTGATCAGCTGCTCGTCATAAAAAAAAACAAAAAACATTGTTCCGTTCCCTGAACGTTCGCGCACGTCTCTCTCGCCTCAGTGCCATCCCCTGCTGGCAACTCCTAACCACTTAAGACACCTCTGAAGGTCTCTTAAATATCGTGGAGAGTAGGAGTGATTCTTAGACTTAAGAACGTTGATAAAAAGCTTTTATTCTTAAGTTTGAGAGTAGGACTAAATTTCGCAAATTCTCAGGACTTAAGTGTAAAATGGCACTCTAAGAAGCTTGATAAGTACGGCCCCAGGTTTTCAAGGTGAAACTTAATTAACCTCTTAAGGCCCAAGCTGTTTGTTTACATGCTTTTTTATTTCTCTTCGCTATTTGGGCTTATTGGACCCTAATTAGAATAAAATCTAAGAATCATCTTTTGATATGATGTACTTAGTCTATAAGTACACTAATGTGTACTTCATGTTTAGTGACATGCTAATTCTTATGTTCACCTTTTGTTTATTTTTGGTTTAAGCATTAGACACATTTTTACTTGCACCCTGCCTCCCGCTGTTTCCCACATCTACAAAGCAATTAGCTACCTGCTGCCACCTACTTATATGGAAAAGTATTACACGATTACTCTGCCGAGCTCTAGACAGCACCGACACTCAACAACAACACATCATTTGCAGACTATAATTACTGCTTTAATAGAAATATTTTTAACCCAAATAGGTGAAATTAGATCAGGGGTCACCAACCTTTTTGAAAGCAAGAGCTACTTTTTGGGTAGTGATTAATGCGAAGGGCTACCAGTTTGATACACACTTAAATAAATTGCCAGAAATAGCCATTTTGCTCAATTTACCTTTAACTCTATGTTATTATTAATAATTAATGATATTTACACTTAATTGAACGGTTTAAAAGAGGAGAAAACACAAAAAAAATGACAATTACATTTTGAAACATAGTTTATCTTCAATTTCGACTCTTTAAAATTCAAAATTCAACCGAAAAAAAGAAGAGAAAAACTAGCTAATTCGAATCTTTTTGAAAAAATTAAAAAAATAATTTATGGAACATCATTAGTAATTTTTCCTGATTAAGATTAATTTTAGAATTTTGATGACATGTTTTAAATATGTTAAAATCCAATCTGCACTTTGTTAGAATATATAACAAATTGGACCAAGCTATATTTCTAATAAAGACAAATCATTATTTATTCTAGATTTTCCAGAACAAATTTTTTAAAAGAAACTCAAAAGACTTTGAAATAAGATTTAAATTTGATTCTGCTAATTTGCTAGATTTGCCAGAATAATTTTTTTGAATTTTAATCATAATAAGTTTGAAGAAATATTTCACAAATATTCTTCGTCGAAAAAACAGAAGCTAAAATGAAGAATTAAATTAAAATGTATTTATTATTCTTTACAATAAAAAAATTGTATTTACTTGAACATTGATTTAAATTGTCAGGACAGAAGAGGAAGGACTTTAAAAGATAAAAAGGTATATGTGTTTAAAAATCCTAAAATCATTTTTAAGGTTGTATTTTTTCTCTAAAATTGTCTTTCTGAAAGTTATAAGAAGCAAAGTAAAAAAATTAATGAATTTATTTAAACAAGTGAAGACCAAGTCTTTAAAATATTTTCTTGGATTTTCAAATTCTATTTGAGTTTTGTCTCTCTTAGAATTAAAAATGTCGAGCAAAGCGAGACCAGCTTGCTAGTAAATAAATAAAATGTAAAAAATAGAGGCAGCTCACTGGTAAGTGCTGCTATTTGAGCTATTTTTAGAACAGGCCGGCGGGCTACTCATCTGGTCCTTACGGGCTACCTGGTGCCCGCGGGCACCGCGTTGGTGACCCCTGAATTAGATCATCTCCCACGGCACACCAGACTGTATCTCACGCCGCGGCACAGTGGTTGAATAACACTGGACTACTGTTGGGTTGTGCGTGGTTGAATGTATGTATGTATGTATGTGTTGGAGCCTATCTATATTATTTATTTATTAATTGTTGCACAGTGGTTGAAAAACACGGCCTTAGTATTTTCTTCTGTCTCGTACAAACACAGAATTATTAGGCTGTTCAACTTCCCCATGGCCAATCAAGGCGATGTCGTCAACATGTGGTGTCCTCTCAATTAAAGCCGACATCAAAATGTCGCTGAATAGCACTTCCGTCACTCACCTTGCGTCCTGACAGGCTCGGAGATGGGGCTGGGGTCACTGAGGCCGTACGAGTTGACCGCTCGGACGATGAAAAGATAAACTGTGTTCGGGAAGAGTCCGACGACGGTGTGCCGCTCCTGCCTCACTTGGTCGGCTGCCGTCTGCCAGGTGCTGCCCACCGATTGGCTGTGAACATTCAGGTCAAGTTATCACCCAGTGGGGAAGTAAGTGCTTATACAGTGACTTCACACAGAGAAATTACAATTGAATGTAACAGATGAAGTCCCATTGAGACATATTAGAAAGGTGTGACACGGTTCAAATAAATACATGAATTAGTCTGTTGCTCTGTGCTACAGTGATTAATTAATTCATGGTGCTAATCAAGTCCCAACCAAACACCATTTTTATGTCCTCATGCCACACATACAGCTCCTAAAAAGACAAAAAAAAAATGACAATTGTGTCATAAGGCCATTAAAGAGCAACTGTGGCCCATGTGCAGCTGAGATAGGCTCCAGCAACCACCCACCACCAACACTACCGCTTGTCCCCGAAAGGGACAAGCGGTAGAAAATGGATGGATGGATGTGGTGTGTGTAGTTTGCCAGAGAATGATCTATGATGCCTTTTACTGGGGTTGTCGCTATATTTAGCAAGTATAAATACATATTCAAAGAATGCATTCATTCTGTATTAAAGGCCTACTGAAAGCCACTACTAGCGACCACGCAGTCTGATAGTTTATATATCAATGATGACATCTTAACATTGCAACACATGCCAATACGGCCGGGTTAACTTATAAAGTGACATTTTAAAATTCCCGCCACACTTCCGCTTGAAAAACTCCTTTGGATATGATTTATGCGCGTGACGTCACAAAAGCAACGGAAGTGGTTGGACCCCATCGGACCCGATAGAAAAGCCTCTTGTTTTCTTTGACAAAATTCCACAGTATTCTGAATCTTTTGCAATTTGTTTAATGAACAATGGAGACTGCAAAGAAGAACGTTGTAGGTGGGATCGATCGGTGTCTTAGCGGCTAAGTACAATACTGTAATATCCGTGATATTTGCATTAGTGTACTGTCTTTAAGGGTTTGGGGAACGCGCATGCGCGAGTGAGTTGGCGGAGAACTTGAGTGTGTGATCGTGACTTTTGGCTAACAGCAGCTCGTGTATGTGTGTGCGTTACTTTTTGAACTACAACGAGTTACCGCTTGTTAATAAAGCGATTGAGCAATTTGTTTAATGGACAATGGAGACTGCAAATAAGAAAGTTGGAGCCGGTGGAGCAGCGGACTACAGCAACACCAACACCAGGAGGTTGTGTTGTGTTTTGAGCAGGATAACAGACGCACTACAGTGAGTACAGCTTTGGCTTCCAAACATTTGATCGATTGCCCGTACGTGCGTGTCGATATGTGCATGTCACGTACGTAACTTTGGGGAAATATATGTTTCTTGCCGACTCTGATGGCGGCCGGGGTGTCGTCAAAAGCGTACAACGCCCGCCGCCGCATCTAAGTTAGCTACGCAGCTAGGTTAGCTTCTGTTTTTTTAGCTTCGCCAAGCGGAATATTATTAATCGTGTATTTACATGTTCATGGTTTAATAGTATTATTGATCTTCTGTCTATCCGTCCAGTCAGGGTTTTTTTAATTTAGTTTCTATCTGCATTTGAGACTGATGCTATCGCGTTGGCTACGCAGCTAGGTTAGCTTCTGTTTTTTTTAGCTTCGCCAAGTGGAATATTATTAATCGTGTATTTACATGTTCATGGTTTAATAGTATTATTGGTCTTCTGTCTATCCATCCAGTCAGGTTTTTTTTAAATTTAGTTTCTATCTGCATTTGAGACTGCTGCTATCAAGTTGGCTACGTAGCTAGGTTAGCTTCTATTTTTTTAGCTTCACAAAGCTAAATTATTAATCGTGTATTTACATGTTCAGTCACTGTGAATGTCCATTTCGCGTTCTCGACTCTCATTTTCAAGAGGATATAGTATCTAAAATGGTTTTAAATACAATTCTGTGATCCACAATAGAAAAAGGAGAGAGTGTGGAATCCAATGAGCCAGCTTGTACCTAAGTTACGGTCAGAGCGAAAAAAGATACGTCCATCACTGCCTTTCAAGTCATTCACTGTAACGTTCCTCATCTACGAATCTTTCATCCTCGCTCAAATTAATGGTGTAATCGTCACTTTCTCGGTCCGAATCTCTCTCACTCCATTGTAAACAACTGGAATTGTGAGCAGCACTACCGCTTGTGACGTCACGCTACTTCCGGTACAGGCAAGGCTTTTTTTTATCCGCGAGCAAAAGTTGCGAACTTTATCGTCGATTTTCTCTACTAAATCCTTTCAGCAAAAATATGGCAATATCGCAAAATGATCAAGTATGACACATAGAATGGATCTGCTATTCCCGTTTAAATAAAAAAAAATTCATTTCAGTAGGCCTTTAAATACAAGCGGTAATGAATGAGAGCAGAGATCTGCCACCACAAGCCCAGGGAGTGTGTATTACCAGAAAACATGCAACCAAGCCTTTATAACATCTATACTGTAAATGGTAGGAAAACACAGTGTAGAGCAGGCCTGGGGGGCCAAATTTAGAGAAAAAAATGTGTCTGGGGGCCGGTATATCCATTTTTAGGAACACTAATACAAAACCTCACAATAATGTCTGATTGAATGCTAAAAACGTTATGACAGACCGCCTTAAAAAATAGAATTTTATGGAATTTTAACTTTTTTTACTGAATGAGACACCCAGAATGTACATGACAATAAAGAATGGGGGGTTTACAATATTAACTATGAAGGATAAAACACTGAATATTGACAACACATGAACGTCACACCCCTTCTCCATACACATATTTTACAATCATACAAAAATGCAACAAACGCAGCGAAATATGAACACAAAGGGTCAAAAAAAACAACCCCCCACCTACAATCTGATATATGTGATATATCACTAAGCTTTAGAACTTTGTTGTACAAATTACCTTCCGCATCTGTCCCTGACACCCACATTTCAGGCTCTGGAAACACTCTGTGGAAACACTCCCCACCCACACTCCTCGGTGCCTCGTCTGAGCTGCTGTGACTTACATTACCATAGTAACTAGAAGGGGTGTAACGGTACACAAAAATTTCGGTTCGGTACATACCTCGGTTTAGAGGTCACGGTTCGGTTCATTTTCGGTACAGTAAGAAACAACAATATATACATTTTTTGGTTATTTATTTACCAAATTTGTAAACAATGGCTTTATCCTTTCAACATTGGGAACACTGTAATAATTCTGCCCACGTTAATCAACATTAAACTGCCTCAAGTTGTTGCTCAGATTAAATAAAATGACAAAACTTTTCTTCTACATATAAAAAGTGCAACATTAAACAGTTTCAAGTCAACTCATCATGCTTAATTTATTACAGCATTTGGGAAGCCTGTAGTTGATTTTTATTATGTAAATGTTATATTTTTATTAACATGTGATAGCAGGGATCCTGCCATTCAAAACTAGGCTGCTGCATTACTAATGATTAATGTAACTATAGCTGAAAAAATAGTACAATAGCAATAGGAGAGACTATTCATCCCTGAACACCATGGAGTTCATGTAGGCTTAATGATGCACTTACATTATTATATCAACTATCAGAGACAGAAACTCTTCATTTAACATAATGTCCTTTTTTGCTGCTTCAACACAGCTCAATCAACACAGAAAAAGGTAAAGTGAAATAACAGACAGACAGGGTTTGCTGTCCGTAACACACACACACACACCGCAAAATGAGCTAACGTTACGCTAAAAGCGAATTAGCCTTCACCTCAAGCCAGGACTGCGAGCGAGCTGAGCTGCCGTTTATATTTCTAGAAGGTCAACGGGCTCATAGTGATGTTACTAGTAGTTGACTGGGAAGTGTTTATTATCATTTGGGGAGATTCCGCTGCCTGATGATTACCTGCTAAACGCTAAGCACTGACTACATGCGCTCTAAATATGCACTGCTGATTGGCTGTTACCGCTCTGTGTGTAACCAATCAGATGGTTGTGTGGGTGGGACAATGCTGGGTGCTGTGTAGAGGACTGACAGAGACAGAGGCAGAAGGAAGCGGCTACTTAATATGTCCGTGTGGAAACTCGTTCGGTACACCTCCGAACCGAAACCCCCGTACCGAAACGGTTCAATACAAATACACGTACCGTTACACCGCTAGTAACTAGTATATCATGCAAAAGCGCAGATTACAACCATTGGAATAGTTTGTATAGTTCAAGACTTCCGGTCATTATAAAACATGAGTGCACATCATAATGGCAGCTACACTTTACATCTTAAACATCTAAAAACATTATTTACTTAAACTTATTTCCAAAAACGTAATGTCCGGCGGGCCAGATTGAAAAGCTTAACGGGCCGCATGTGGCCCCCGGGCCTTAATTTGCCCAGGTATGGTGTAGAGTGTAGTATCTGCTAGCCTGATAAATAACATGTTTTGCATATGGCGAAAGAGTACATTCCTCCTGGAGCAAGCAGCCAGTAAACTGGGGTCAGTCTTCTTGGACAGGTAATAAAGTATGATCGTGCAGGATTGGTGACTCCACTTTGCCAAAGCGAGGAGGCTTAGTCAATCTGTCAATCATAGGACTCTCCAAAACAGGTTTCCCCTGAATAACTGTCATAATGCTCAGATGAGGTCGACGGGTGTTAGTAAACACCCACGCACACACACAAACATGCCCGCATATGCCTGGCGGAGTCAATTTCAGTATTATGGACTCAAAGACCCGAGGTGACATTATTTAGAGTTCTAAGGACTGCTCAAGGAGAGCAGTGGCTAAATATCCTCCAAGTGCTGCAGAACTCGCTGATCAATAAAGTACGCTGTTGTTCAACGATTCATCAACTACGTGCGTCTTAATTCATCACACACCCACGTCGCCCTTCAGCCCAGGAGAAGGCAGCAAGGCCACCGCAAGAGACACTCTTCTATGGTTTAGTAAGACAGGAAGATCGAGTTTGCACGTGTGCCATTTGCTGAATGCAGCTCTTTTTTTTTTTATTAAGCTTTAAAGGCCTACTGAAATGAAGTTTTCTTATTTAAAACGGGGATAGCAGATCCATTCTATGTGTCATACTTGATCATTTCGCGATATTGCCATATTTTTGCTGAAAGGATTTAGTAGAGAACATCGACGATAAAGTTCGCAACTTTTGGTCGCTGATAAAAAAAAAGCCTTGCCTGTACCGGAAATTGCGTGACGTCGCAGGTTGTGGAGCTCCTCACATCTGCACATTGTTTACAATCATTCCCACCAGCAGCTGAGAGCGTTTCAGACCGAGAAAGCGACGATTACCCCATTAATTTGAGCGAGGATGAAAGATTTGTGGATGAGGAAAGTGAGAGTGAAGGATTAGAGTGCAGTGCAGGACGCCAGGATGTATCTTTTTTCGCTCTGACCGTAACTTAGGTACAAGCTGGCTCATTGGATTCCACACTTTCTCCTTTTTCTATTGTGGATCACGGATTTGTATTTTAAACCACCTCGGATACTATATCCTCTTGAAAATGAGAGTCGAGAACGCGAAATGGACATTCACAGTGACTTTTATCTCCACGACAATACATCGGTGAAGCACTTTAGCTACGGAGCTAACGTGATAGCATCGGGCTTAACTGCAGATAGAAACAAAAGAAATAAACCCCTGACAGGAAGGATAGACAGAAGATCAACAATACTATTAAACCATGGACATGTAACTACACGGTTAATGCTTTCCAGCCTGGCGAAGCTTAACAATGCTGTTGCTAACGACGCCATTGAAGCTAACTTAGCAACGGGACCTCACAGAGCTATGCTAAAAACATTAGCTATCCACCTACGCCAGCCAGCCCTCATCAACACCCGTGCTCACCTGCGTTCCAGCGATCGACGGAGCGACGAAAGACTTCACCCGATCATCCGTGCGGCCGGCGGCTAGCGCGTCTGCTATCCAAGTCAAAGTCCTCCTGGTTGTGTTGCTGCAGCCGGTCGCTAATACACCGATCCCACCTACAACTTTCTTCTTTGCAGTCTTCATTGTTCATTAAACAAATTGCAAAAGATTCACCAACACAGATGTCCAGAATACTGTGGAATTTTGCGATGAAAACCGAGCTTTTTGTATTGGATACAATGTGTCCGAATACTTCCGTTTCAACCATTGACGTCACGTGCATACGTCATCATACATAGACGTTTTCAACCGGAAGTTTAGCGGGAAATTTAAAATGTCACTTTATAAGTTAACCCGGCCGTATTGGCATGTGTTGCAATGTTAAGATTTCATCATTGATATATAAACTATCAGACTGCGTGGTCGCTAGTAGTGGCTTTCAGTAGGCCTTTAAAGTACCAATGATTGTCACACACACACACACTAGGTGTGGCGAAATTATTCTCTACATTTGACCATCACCCTTGACCACCCCCTGTGAGGTGAGGGGAGCAGTGGGCAGCAGCTGTGGCCGCGCCCGGGAATCTTTTTTGGTGATTTAACTCCAAATTCCAACCCTTGATGCTGAGTGCCAAGCAAGGAGGTAACGGGTCCCATTTTTATAGTCGTGTGGTAGGAATGTCTCATCGACACAAAAGCAAAAAAAGCGATCCACATATGCAAATTCAATACAAATACAAAATCAAGCATATTTATATTCAAATCTCAAAAATATATCTACAAATACACGTTTATTTATACAAATTCTTGATTTATTTGTATGTCACATTTTTAGATTTAGACATTTTATTTGTATATATTTTCAAATCTCAAATATATTTACCAATACGCATTTATTTATACAAATGGTTGATTTATTTGTATGTCACATTTTTATATTTATACATTTTTATTTGTATATATTTTCAAATCTCAAAAATATATTTACTAATACACGTTTATTTATACAAATTCTTATTTGTATGTCACATTTTTATATTTATACATTTTATTTGTATATATTTTCAAATCACAAAAAGATATTTACTAATACACGTTTATTTATACAAATTCTTATTTGTATGTCACATTTTTATATTTATACATTTTATTTGTATATATTTTCAAATCTCAAAAATATATTTACTAATACACGTTTATTTATACAAATTCTTATTTGTATGTCACATTTTTATATTTATACATTTTATTTGTAAATATTTTCAAATCACAAAAATATATTTACTAATACACGTTTATTTATACAAATTCTTATTTGTAATGTCACATTTTTATATTTATACAATTTATTTGTATATATTTTCAAATCACAAAAAGATATTTACTAATACACGTTTATTTATACAAATTCTTATTTGTATGTCACATTTTTATATTTATACATTTTATTTGTATATATTTTCAAATCTCAAAAATATATTTACTAATGCACGTTTATTTATACAAATTCTTATTTGTATGTCACATTTTTATATTTATACATTTTATTTGTATATATTTTCAAATCTGAAAAATATATTTACTAATACACGTTTATTTATACAAATTCTTATTTGTATGTCACATTTTTATATTTATACATTTTATTTGTTTATATTTTCAAATCACAAAAATATATTTAATAATACACGTTTATTTATACAAATTCTTATTTGTATGTCACATTTTTATATTTATACATTTTATTTGTATATATTTTCAAATCTCAAAAATATATTTACTAATACACGTTTATTTATACAAATTCTTATTTGTATGTCACATTTTTATATTTATACATTTTATTTGTATATATTTTCAAATCACAAAAATATATTTACTAATACACGTTTATTTATACAAATTCTTATTTGTATGTCACATTTTTATATTTATACATTTTATTTGTATATATTTTCAAATCTCAAAAATATATTTACTAATACACGTTTATTTATACAAATTCTTATTTGTATGTCACATTTTTATATTTATACAATTTGTATATATTTTCAAATCACAAAAAGATATTTACTAATACACGTTTATTTATAAAAATTCTTATTTGTATGTCACATTTTTATATTTATACATTTTATTTGTATATATTTTCAAATCACAAAAATATATTTACTAATACACGTTTATTTATACAAATTCTTATTTGTATGTCACATTTTTATATTTATACATTTTATTTGTATATATTTTCAAATCTCAAAAATATATTTACTAATACACGTTTATTTATACAAATTCTTATTTGTATGTCACATTTCTATATTTATACATTTTTATTTGTATATATTTTCAAATCACAAAAAGATATTTACTAATACACGTTTATTTATACAAATTCTTATTTGTAATGTCACATTTTTATATTTATACATTTTATTTGTATATATTTTCAAATCACAAAAATATATTTACTAATACACGTTTTTTTATACAAATTCTTATTTGTATGTCACATTTTTATATTTATAAATTTTATTTGTATATATTTTCAAATCTCAAAAATATATTTACTAATACACGTTTATTTATACAAATTCTATTTTGTATGTCACATTTTTATATTTATACATTTTATTTGTATATATTTTCAAATCTCAAAAATATATTTACTAATACACGTTTATTTATACAAATTCTTATTTGTATGTCACATTTTTATATTTATACAATTTATTTGTATATATTTTCAAATCACAAAAATATATTTACTAATACGCGTTTATATATACAAATTATGTATTTATTTGTATACCACATTTGTATTTGTATATTTATCAGTCTGCAGCTCAGAGAGGACTTTTGGTCGGAAGCAGCCCACACTGGCTTTGCCCCCAGGACAGGACAGAGCTGTCCATGTGACCACTGCAAGAATTGTCTTCTCTCTCACTCACTGCCTGTCTCGCTGAACCGCCGCTGGAGATGCTTCAGACCACGGTTTCACTCGAGAACGTGGCTTTACACGAGCTGGAGCGAAAATGAGTCGTTTTGCCAAATGTAAGTGATTAGAGATGAAGAGGGCCTTGCTCCAGTGGGGAAAAGTCACGGATTAAAACAGAGTTTGGGTCTGGCTGAAATAACTAGAGATCCCTTTTCAGATAGGGTGGAAAGTGCTGAATCCAAAAAATATTTCCTGCACTGAACTCGATAAGCCTTTCACACATTCCACTTTTTGTCAAAGTTAAAACCACATAAAAATGGCGCATTAGTCCCAAAAAATCCTGGACTCACTGAAGTCCGCCATTAGGATGATAATTATGCTCAGTTATGAAGGACAGTGTTTTCCATTAACAATATAGTTATTATTGTGCTGTGTAGTACCAGTGTAGCTCAACTGAAAATAGACTGTAGATGACCACAATGCATCCCACCGAGTCATTTTTATGGTACTGAATATCAATACTGAATAACAACCGACTGCCGTTCCGTTCCAAACTGGGGCTCAGTAATAGTTTTGCAGCAAATTCTTATGAACGCTAAAAACATTATGACCGCCTTAAAAAACTGAATGGAATTTTTCCTTTTTTTTTTACTGAATGAGACACCCAGAATGTACATGAAAATAAAGAATGTGTCATTTACAATATTAACTATGACCGATAAAACACTGAATATCGACAAAATATGAACGTCACACCCCCTCTCAATCGACATATTTTACAATCAAGCGAAACGCAACAAAAATGCAACAAACACAGCGAAATATGAACGCGAAGGCTAAAGAAAAAAAACCTTCCTACAATCTGATATATGTGATGCATCACTAAGCTTTAGAACTTTGTTGTAAAAATCTCCTTCCGCGTCTAACTAGTATATCATGCAAAAAGCGCAGATTCCAACCATTGAAATACTTAGTATAGTTGAAGACTTACGGTCATTAGAAAACATGAGTGCACATCATAATGGCAGCTACACTTTACATCTTAAAGGCCTACTGAAAGCCACTACTAGCGACCACGCAGTCTGATAGTTTATATATCAATGATGAAATCTTAACATTGCAACACATGCCAATATGGCCGGGTTAACTTATAAAGTGACATTTTAAATTTCCCACTAAACTTCCGGTTGAAAACGTCTATGTATGATGACGTATGCGCGTGACGTCAATGGTTGAAGCGGAAGTATTGCTACACCATTGTATCCAATACAAAAAAGCTCTGTTTTCATCTCAAAATTCCACAGTATTCTGGACATCTGTGTTGGTGAATCTTTTGCAATTTGTTTAATGAACAATGGAGACTGCAAAGAAGAAAGTTGTAGGTGGGATTGGTGTATTAGCGGCTGGCTGCAGCAACACAAACAGGAGGACTTTGTCTTGGATAGCAGACGCGCTATCCGATGTTAGCCGCCGACCGCATCGATGATCGGGTGAAGTCCTTCGTCGCGCCGTCGATCGCTGGAACGCAGGTGAGCACGGGTGTTGATGAGCAGATGAGGGCTGGCTGGCGCAGGTGGAGAGCTAATGTTTTTAGCATAGCTCTGTCGAGGTCCCGTAGCTAAGTTAGCTTCAATGGCGTCGTTAGCAACAGCATTGCTAGGCTTCGCCAGGCGGTACAGCATTAACCGTGTAGGTACAGGTCCATGGTTTAATAGTATTGTTGATTTTCTGTCTATCCTTCCAGTCAGGGGCTTATTTCTTTTGTTTCTATCTGCATTTAAGCACGATGCTATCACGTTAGCTCCGTAGCTAAAGTGCTTCGCCGATGTATTGTCGTGGAGATAAAAGTCACTGTGAATGTCCATTTCGCGTTCTCGACTCTCATTTTCAAGAGGATATAGTATCCGATGTGGTTTAAAATACAAATCCGTGATCCACAATAGAAAAAGGAGAGAGTGTGGAATCCAATGAGCCAGCTTGTACCTAAGTTACGGTCAGAGCGAAAAAAGATACGTCCTGCACTGCACTCTGATCCTTCACTCTCACGTGCCTCATCCACAAATCTTTCATCCTGGCTCAAATTAATGGGGTAATCGTCGCTTTCTTGGTCAGAATCGCTCTCGCTGCTGGTGTAAACAATGGGGAAATGTGAGGAGCCTTTCAACCTGTGACGTCACGCTACTTCCGGTACAGGCAAGGCTTTTTTTTTTATCAGCGACCAAAACTTTATCGTCGATGTTCTCTACTAAATCCTTTCAGCAAAAATATGGCAATATCACAAAATGATCATGTATGACACATAGAATGGATCTGCTATCCCCGTTTAAATAAGAAAATTTAATTTCAGTAGGCCTTTAAATATCTAAGAAAATTATTTAGGAATGTCCGGCGGGCCAGATTGAACCGCATTCGGCCCCCGGGCTTTAATTTGCCCAGGTCTGATATAGAGGATCTTTGAGTAGCATCTTCACATTAGGTCATTAAAAACAGCTGTCAGATAGAATATCTTTGACTAGCGTTCTCATGCATACTGCGCCTTCATTTGAATGTATAATGACATTATTTAGGAGTACTTACACCACCACTGTATTGACATTATGCATGACATACTCATAGAAGTCAAGCTTGTAGTGGATCTCATTAGATGGTGCATACCTGAAGGCCTCAATGATGTAGGAGGTGACGGCGGCCCCGCCCTCGTGCGGGTTGGACTGCCAGGTGAGGGTGACACTGTCCCGGGTGACGTCAGTCACCACAGGTTTCTGCGGGGGACCCGGCAGCTGGATGAACTCGGATATTTTGGAGATGGACGACAGCCCGCCTTCTGTTGAGGAAGGGACGCACGCGCGCATATTTTGAAGACAAAAGCGTTCCTCCGCACTTGGCGGCCTGACGTTGACAGAGTGTGAAGTGTAACACAAAGACAAGAGTGTGCAGAGGCAGGTTTGGCGTGAGTACCTCTGACAGTCAGCGTGGCGCTCCAGCTCGACTCCCCCGTGGGGCTGGAAGCGACGCACGTGTACATGCCGGAGTCTGCTTCCTGCGGAGACACACAGTCGGGAAAAGGGGACAAAAAAAGCTTTTGAGAACAAACTGCAACATTTTGAAAGAATGACAGAATGATTGCAGCAGTAGTGGTGGAACTTTGGTAACTTTGGTTCACTTCCATACTGCGTGGAATGAACTGTGGTGGTCTTAAAGGCCTACTGAAAGCCACTACTAGCGACCACGCAGTCTGATAGTTTATATATCAATGATGAAATCTTAACATTGCAACACATTAAAGGCCAATACTTATAAAGTGCAATTTTAAATTTCCCGGGAAACTTTCCGGTTGAAAACGTCTATGTATGATGACGTATGCGCGTGACGTCAATGGTTGAAACGGAAGTATTCGGACACATTGTATCCAATACAAAAAGCTCTGTTTTCATCGCAAAATTCCACAGTATTCTGGACATCTGTGTTGGTGAATCTTTTGCAATTTGTTTAATGAACAATGGAGACTGCAAAGAAGAAAGTTGTAGGTGGGATCTGTGTATTAGCGGCCGGCTGCAGCAACACAACCAGGAGGACTTTATGAGTGCTAGCCGCCGACCGCATGGATGATCGGGTGAAGTCCTTCGTCGTGCCGTCGATGGCTGGAACGCAGGTGAGCACGGGTGTTGATGAGCAGATGAGGGCTGGCTGGCGTAGGTGGATAGCTAATGTTTTTAGCATAGCTCTGTGAGGTCCCGTAGCTAAGTTAGCTTCAATGGCGTCGTTAGCAACAGCATTGTTGAGCTTCGCCAGGCTGGAAAGCATTAACCGTGTAGTTACATGTCCATGGTTTAATAGTATTGTTGATCTTCTGTCTATCCTTCCAGTCAGGGGTTTATTTCTTTTGTTTCTATCTGCATTTAAGCCCGATGCTATCACGTTAGCTCCGTAGCTAAAGTGCTTCACCGATGTATTGTCGTGGAAATAAAAGTCACTGTGAATATCCATTTCGCGTTCTCAACTCTCATTTTCAAGAGGATATAGTATCTGAGGTGGTTTAAAATACAAATCCGTGATCCACAATAGAAAAAGGAGAAAGTGTGGAATCTAGTGAACCCTTGTAGTTAAGTTACGGTCAGAGCGAAAAAAGATAAGTCCTGCACTGCACTCTAGTCCTTCACTCTCACGTTCTTCATCCACGAATCTTTCATCCTGGCTCAAATTAATGGGGTAATCGTCGCTTTCTCGGTCCGAATCGCTCTCGCTGCTGGTGTAAACAATGGGGAAATGTGAGGAGCCTTTCAACCTGTGACGTCACGCTACTTCCGGTACAGGCAAGGCTTTTTTTTTTATCAGCGAGCAAAAGTTGCGAACTTTATCGTCGATGTTCTCTACTAAATCCTTTCAGCAAAAATATGGCAATATCGCGAAATGATCAAGTATGACACATAGAATGGATCTGCTATCCAGGAAGTAAATAAAATAATACAAAACCGTCACGCCACACCACATTTACTGAGAAAAAGTAAAAGTACATTTGTTATGCTGGCTCAACAATGTCCTAAAAGTAGCTATGTGGACTAGTATAGTGCTGGTTTGCAATCTCTCCCAAGTGAAAGTGTTACATTGCAGCAGAACAAGAGCGTGCATGTCAATGAGCAGCGCACTGTGCCGTTAGTACCATGCCTCGTGTTGCACTGTGCCGTTAGTACCATGCCTCATGTTGCACTGTGCCGTTAGTACCATGCCTCATGTTGCACTGTGCCGTTAGTACCATGCCTCGTGTTGCACTGTGCCTTAAGTACCATGCCTCGTGTTGCACTGTGCCGTTAGTACCATGCCTCGTGTTGCACTGTGCCTTAAGTACCATGCCTCGTGTTGCACTGTGCCGTTAGTACCATGCCTCATGTTGCACTGTGCAGTTAGTACCATGCCTCGTGTTGCACTGTGCCTTAAGTACCATGCCTCGTGTTGCACTGTGCCGTTAGTACCATGCCTCATGTTGCACTGTGCAGTTAGTACCATGCCTCGTGTTGCACTGTGCCGTTAGTACCATGCCTCATGTTGCACTGTGCCGTTAGTACCATGCCTCGTGTTGCACTGTGCCGTTAGTACCATGCCTCGTGTTGCACTGTGCCGTTAGTACCATGCCTCGTGTTGCACTGTGCCGTTAGTACCATGCCTCGTGTTGCACTGTGCCGTTAGTGCCATGCCTCGTGTTGCACTGTGCCGTTAGTGCCATGCCTCGTGTTGCACTGTGCCGTTAGTACCATGCCTCGTGTTGCACTGTGCCGTTAGTACCATGCCTCGTGTTGCACTGTGCCGTTAGTACCATGCCTCGTGTTGCACTGTGCCGTTAGTACCATGCCTCGTGTTGCACTGTGCCGTTAGTACCATGCCTCGTGTTGCACTGTGCCTTAAGTACCATGCCTCGTGTTGCACTGTGCCGTTAGTACCATGCCTCATGTTGCACTGTGCCGTTAGTACCATGCCTCATGTTGCACTGTGCCGTTAGTACCATGCCTCGTGTTGCACTGTGCCTTAAGTACCATGCCTCGTGTTGCACTGTGCCGTTAGTACCATGCCTCGTGTTGCACTGTGCCTTAAGTACCATGCCTCGTGTTGCACTGTGCCGTTAGTACCATGCCTCATGTTGCACTGTGCAGTTAGTACCATGCCTCGTGTTGCACTGTGCCTTAAGTACCATGCCTCGTGTTGCACTGTGCCGTTAGTACCATGCCTCATGTTGCACTGTGCAGTTAGTACCATGCCTCGTGTTGCACTGTGCCGTTAGTACCATGCCTCATGTTGCACTGTGCCGTTAGTACCATGCCTCGTGTTGCACTGTGCCGTTAGTACCATGCCTCGTGTTGCACTGTGCCGTTAGTACCATGCCTCGTGTTGCACTGTGCCGTTAGTACCATGCCTCGTGTTGCACTGTGCCGTTAGTACCATGCCTCGTGTTGCACTGTGCCGTTAGTACCATGCCTCGTGTTGCACTGTGCCGTTAGTGCCATGCCTCGTGTTGCACTGTGCCGTTAGTACCATGCCTCGTGTTGCACTGTGCCGTTAGTACCATGCCTCGTGTTGCACTGTGCCGTTAGTACCATGCCTCGTGTTGCACTGTGCCGTTAGTACCATGCCTCGTGTTGCACTGTGCCGTTAGTACCATGCCTCGTGTTGCACTGTGCCGTTAGTACCATGCCTCGTGTTGCACTGTGCCGTTAGTACCATGCCTCGTGTTGCACTGTGCCGTTAGTGCCATGCCTCGTGTTGCACTGTGCCGTTAGTGCCATGCCTCGTGTTGCACTGTGCCGTTAGTACCATGCCTCATGTTGTGTTGCACTGTGCCGTTAGTACCATGCCTCGTGTTGCACTGTGCCGTTAGTACCATGCCTCATGTTGCACTGTGCAGTTAGTACCATGCCTCGTGTTGCACTGTGCCTTAAGTACCATGCCTCGTGTTGCACTGTGCCGTTAGTACCATGCCTCATGTTGCACTGTGCAGTTAGTACCATGCCTCGTGTTGCACTGTGCCTTAAGTACCATGCCTCGTGTTGCACTGTGCCGTTAGTACCATGCCTCATGTTGCACTGTGCAGTTAGTACCATGCCTCGTGTTGCACTGTGCCGTTAGTACCATGCCTCATGTTGCACTGTGCAGTTAGTACCATGCCTCGTGTTGCACTGTGCCGTTAGTACCATGCCTCGTGTTGCACTGTGCCGTTAGTACCATGCCTCGTGTTGCACTGTGCCGTTAGTACCATGCCTCGTGTTGCACTGTGCCGTTAGTACCATGCCTCGTGTTGCACTGTGCCGTTAGTGCCATGCCTCGTGTTGCACTGTGCCGTTAGTGCCATGCCTCGTGTTGCACTGTGCCGTTAGTACCATGCCTCGTGTTGCACTGTGCCGTTAGTACCATGCCTCGTGTTGCACTGTGCCGTTAGTACCATGCCTCGTGTTGCACTGTGCCGTTAGTACCATGCCTCGTGTTGCACTGTGCCGTTAGTACCATGCCTCGTGTTGCACTGTGCCGTTAGTACCATGCCTCGTGTTGCACTGTGCCGTTAGTACCATGCCTCGTGTTGCACTGTGCCGTTAGTACCATGCCTCGTGTTGCACTGTGCCGTTAGTGCCATGCCTCGTGTTGCACTGTGCCGTTAGTACCATGCCTCATGTTGTGTTGCACTGTGCCGTTAGTACCATGCCTCGTGTTGCACTGTGCCGTTAGTACCATGCCTCGTGTTGCACTGTGCCGTTAGTACCATGCCTCGTGTTGCACTGTGCCGTTAGTACCATGCCTCGTGTTGCACTGTGCCGTTAGTACCATGCCTCGTGTTGCACTGTGCCGTTAGTACCATGCCTCGTGTTGCACTGTGCCGTTAGTACCATGCCTCGTGTTGCACTGTGCCATTAGTACCATGCCTCGTGTTGCACTGTGCCGTTAGTACCATGCCTCGTGTTGCACTGTGCCGTTAGTGCCATGCCTCGTGTTGCACTGTGCCGTTAGTGCCATGCCTCGTGTTGCACTGTGCCGTTAGTACCATGCCTCATGTTGTGTTGCACTGTGCCGTTAGTACCATGCCTCGTGTTGCACTGTGCCGTTAGTACCATGCCTCGTGTTGCACTGTGCCGTTAGTACCATGCCTCGTGTTGCACTGTGCCGTTAGTACCATGCCTCGTGTTGCACTGTGCCGTTAGTACCATGCCTCGTGTTGCACTGTGCCGTTAGTACCATGCCTCGTGTTGCACTGTGCCGTTAGTACCATGCCTCGTGTTGCACTGTGCCGTTAGTACCATGCCTCGTGTTGCACTGTGCCGTTAGTACCATGCCTCGTGTTGCACTGTGCCGTTAGTACCATGCCTCGTGTTGCACTGTGCCGTTAGTGCCATGCCTCGTGTTGCACTGTGCCGTTAGTGCCATGCCTCGTGTTGCACTGTGCCGTTAGTACCATGCCTCGTGTTGCACTGTGCCGTTAGTACCATGCCTCGTGTTGCACTGTGCCGTTAGTACCATGCCTCGTGTTGCACTGTGCCGTTAGTACCATGCCTCGTGTTGCACTGTGCCGTTAGTGCCATGCCTCGTGTTGCACTGTGCCGTTAGTACCATGCCTCGTGTTGCACTGTGCCGTTAGTACCATGCCTCATGTTGTGTTGCACTGTGCCGTTAGTACCATGCCTCGTGTTGCACTGTGCCGTTAGTACCATGCCTCGTGTTGCACTGTGCCGTTAGTACCATGCCTCGTGTTGCACTGTGCCGTTAGTACCATGCCTCGTGTTGCACTGTGCCGTTAGTACCATGCCTCGTGTTGCACTGTGCCGTTAGTACCATGCCTCGTGTTGCACTGTGCCGTTAGTACCATGCCTCGTGTTGCACTGTGCCGTTAGTGCCATGCCTCGTGTTGCACTGTGCCGTTAGTGCCATGCCTCGTGTTGCACTGTGCCGTTAGTACCATGCCTCATGTTGTGTTGCACTGTGCCGTTAGTACCATGCCTCGTGTTGCACTGTGCCGTTAGTACCATGCCTCATGTTGCACTGTGCAGTTAGTACCATGCCTCGTGTTGCACTGTGCCTTAAGTACCATGCCTCGTGTTGCACTGTGCCGTTAGTACCATGCCTCGTGTTGCACTGTGCCGTTAGTACCATGCCTCGTGTTGCACTGTGCCGTTAGTACCATGCCTCGTGTTGCACTGTGCCGTTAGTGCCATGCCTCGTGTTGTGTTGCACTGTGCCGTTAGTGCCATGCCTCGTGTTGTTCCCTCCTCCCCCCCTTCTGTGCTGCAAAGACCCAGAGACCTAATGAGATCATGCTCTGCAGTGTCGACCTGGGCTGCGTGCAGGCAGGTTGACTTCCCTGGATGACTTCAGCGGCCGCTGAAATATTGATGGGGCGTCGGGGGCATCGGCGGGGTAAATATTTTTAGTCCATGACTCGTCATCTCCATTTCCACTGTTTTTTTTTCTTCTCCCTTGTCAACCTCTCCGTGCCACACTAATGCATCTCCTCTGTTCCATTGAGCACATCGCCATGGCAGAACTTACCCTCCTTCCCCCCCCCCGCCTATGCAACTCGCGGGGCACTGGACTCCAAGTTTGCAGAGAAACACTGCAGAGATGCCAAGAGCCAATAAGCAGGCGATTTAATTATAAACGAGATGATTAATTGTCTATCTCCAGTCAATTAACGATAAAAGACGCCGCCTCGCCGACCTCCAGGTGGGGTTATGGCAGCGATACTGACTCCTCTTCCATCAAAGCGCACCACATTAGCATTTGCAAACAAGACGGCTTCATTACCATTACAATTATACAGCGCGTGAGCACGTAATTGCAACGGAGAGATACGGACCACCGCGGAGAGACGGGCTCTTTGAAACCGGGTTTTAATGCTCGGGAGAAAATTGGAATTTATAATGAATAGTCATGTGAACTGAAGGGGACTAAACTGAAAGGGAAGTGAAGGTGAGGCAGGATTGTTTACGTTGACATCTCCGCACACAAAAGAGCATTGGTGCTGTTGCCATGGTGACACAGACTCCGTACCAAACCCAAAAGCAGTGAAGTTGGCACGTTGTGTGAATGGCAAATAAGAACAGAATACAATGATTTGCAAATCCTTTTCAACTTATATTCAATTGAATGGACTGCAAAGACAAGATATTTAACATTAGAACTAAGAAACTTGATTTTTTTTTTTGCAAATAATCATTAATGGTAGCAACACATTGCAAAAAAGTTGGCACAGGTGCATTTTTACCACCGTGTTACATGGCCTTTCCTTTTAAAGACACTCGGGAACTGAGGAGACACATTTTTGAAGCTTTTTGGGTAGAATTATTTTCCGTTCTTGCTTGATGTACAGCTTAAGTCTCCGTTGTCGTATTTTAGGCTTCATATTGCGCCACACATTTTCAATGTGGACTACAAGCAGGCCAGTCTAGTACCCGCACTCTTTTACTACAAAGCCACACTATTGTAACACATGGCTTGGCATTGTTTTGCTGAAATAAGCAGGGGCGTCCATGGTAACGTTGCTTGGATGGCAACATATGTTGCTCCAAAAGCTGTATGTACCTTTCAGCATTAATGGTGCCTTCACAGATGTGTAAGTTACCCATGTCTTGGGCACTAATACACCCCCATACCATCACTTTGCGCTTATAACAGTCCGGATGGTTCTTTTCCTCTTTGGTCCGGAGGACACGACATCCACAGTTTCCAAAAACGATTTCAAATGCGGACTCGTCGGACCACAGAACACTTTTCCACTTTGCATCAGTCCATCTTAGATGATCTCGGGCACAGCAAAGCCGACGGCGCTTCTGGGTGTTGTTGATAAATGGCTTTCGCTTTGAGTTTTAACTTGCACTTACAGATGTAGCGACCAACTGTATTTACTGACAGTGGTTTTCTGAAGTGTTCCTGAGCCCATGTGGTGATAGCCTTTACACACTGATGTCGCTTTTTGATGCAGTACCGCCTGAGGGATCTAAGGTCCGTAATATCATGGCTTACGTGCAGTGATTTCTCCAGGATTCTCTGAACCTTTTGATGATATTACGGACCATAGAGGGTGAAATCCTTAAATTCCTTGCAATAGCTCTGTAGAGGTTGCCTTCTAGTGGGTTCTTCGGACCACCACACGCTGCCACGAGAGCCCGGAATTCAGGGTATAACACTGTTTTATTTTCATCAAATAGTGCAAGTCTTTTGCTTTCCAGCAAACTGTCTTTTCTGCGTCTGTGTCTCTCTCTGGCTCCAACTATGTGTCTCATCCCGGCTGCTGCTAATATAGGCGACAGGTGATTAGATAACAAGGCCCACCTTGGCCATCTACGCACCTGTCGCTGTCTTCGAGGCCGGTCCTGGCACACCCCGTTCCGCGGCAGGCCCACAGGCCACGCCCCCCTCCACAAGCTTGTTGAGAAATGTTGTTCTTAAACTGTCCGACAATTTGTTCACGCATTTGTTGACAAAGTGGTGACCCTCGCCCCGTCCTTGTTTGTGAATGACTGAGCATTTCATGGAATCTACTTTTACCACCTGTTCCCAATTAGCCTGTTCACCTGTGGAATGTTCCAAATAAGTCTTTGATGAGCATTCCTCAACTTTATCAGTCTTTTTTGCCACTCGTGCCAGCTTTTTTGAAACACGTTGCAGCCATCAAATTCCAAATGAGCTAATATTTGCAAAAAATAACAAAGTTTACCAGTTTGAACGTTAAATATCTTGTCTTTGCAGTCTATTTAATTAAATATAAGTAGAAAATGATTTGCAAATCATTGTATTCTCTTTTTATTTACCATTTACACAACTTGACAACTTCACTGGTTTTGGCTTTTGTACATAAATGAATATACGCATTGAGCTTCTGATCATGTCATATTTCATAGACATACCTGTTGAGGGAGCCTTGAGCATTTTAAGAACAAACCACCGTTCTTCCTTACTGCAGCTTACCTGTATGTCTCTAATCTCCAAAGTGCCGTTCTCCACCAAGGTGTGACGCGCTTTATTCCCCTCAATTCTTTCTCCGTTCTTCTCCCAGGAAATCTTTACCGAGGGTCCCCCGATAACATGGCAGTGCAGGTGAGCCGTGGCGCCCCGGGACAGCGTGTGATTGGCCGGGCCTTGGCGGATGATCGGCGGGATCCGGCCGGAAGGTCCTGTCGGAGAACAATCCGATTATAAAGTACGGTTGGGAAAAAATGACAATTAAAGAAAACAAACAACAAAACCCAGAAAATAACAAAATAAAAGAAATAACCTTACAATTACACTAACCAAATTAACAAAAGGCGAAATAATTTACAATTACACAAACTGGAATGGGAATGTCCCAAATTACAGATTGACAGTTAAGTCAATGAATCATTTTGTTCATGTCTGTTGAATCCTACTTCTTCATTCTGCATCATTGAATCAGGGGTGTCCAAAGTCATCAATCAATCTAAGTTTATTTACACAGCCTTTAATTGCGAGTGGCAGGAAGAGCTGCGAGTGCGACCGGAGGGGCCATTCGCGGCATGCGGCTCATTTTTAACAGCCCGCGGCACAATCGTTAGCATTCTAATATTAGCATGCAAGTTTTGTTGATCATTTTGCAGGGATACATCTCCGTGTAGGGCTGGGCGATATATGCCAGTGTTTTTCAACCTTTTCTGAGCCGAGGCACATTTTTTTCATTGAAAAAATTCTGAGGCACGCCACCAGCAGAAAAAATTAAAAAATGAAACCCAGCTAGGGATGATACTCGAAACCGGTTTTCCCGGTTGTTTGATAAGAAAAGAACCGAGTCCTCTGACTCGAATCCCTTTTTGAGAACCGGTACCCGTTATCGAGACCACTATAGTAAAGGAAAAGAGTTGATTCTTTATTCGAATCCCGTCCCGGCCAGAAATGCTCCGTGGGACATCACAAGAATTGACGTCACGTAGCTCAGTCATTAGGCGCAGATAGCGAAAGCAGGAAAAACAATGGACGGGAAAAAGCGCTCCAAGGTGTAATAAAGTTCAAAACAAAAGCTATAATCCATCGAATAACTTTACTGAGAGATTTTAGCAGGGTACAAACACATGACCAACACTTTTACGACCAACCGGAAACATAGCAACCAGGCTAGCAACGCACCTCCTTTACGGCAGCTGTCGCAACGTTCTTAAAGCAACCGCAGCACATACATATATATACAACATATCTCCCTTTTTGAACTTTTGTTTTTCTTTCCTTGTAAACAAAACAAAATCACACTGTACATGTGTTGTCTGTCTAATTATAAATAATGCAGACGAGGCGTGTCGGCTGAGTTCTTGACGTTTACTTTCACAGCGTGGCAACATGCAACACTTTTCGGGGCTACCGCGCATGCTCGTCACTCCCGTTGCATGCTGGGTAGTGTAGTTGTTATATTCTCTAGCTCATAACATTTTTCCCCCTATAAAGAAATAATGTGACCTCAATAAAGTGTATTTCTTTTTTTAGCTTTAACTTTTCATTTTTTAAGCATTGTAACCACATTTGCAAAGAACTTTTCTCTTCATAGAATTTTCGTTCAATAAAGAAATAAAGTGCAAAAATGTCAAAGCATCATAACAAACAGTTATGTTCCAATAGCAGCAGAAGTGCACTTTTTGGAGAGCTGTATTATTTTCAGTTTTGTGCCCAAGGGACTGATTTTATTTAACACTATATTATTATTTATACACCTATAGTGATCACAGAGACAGCTTGTTTTTGTGTTACTGTATATATTTGTTTCTCTGAAAAATCCCACTTAATTTACATTGGGTAACAACAGTCAATATTTATTTATTTTATTTTATTTTTTTAGGTGGGTAACAGTCAATATTTATTTATTTATTAGATTTTATTTTTTTATTATATAATAAAAGTGAGCTTTTGTTAAACCAAATATTGTGTGTTTTTTTCCATATACAACAACCTATCTGGACTCCATAAGAGAATCGATAAGGAATCGGTTCGATAAGAGGATTCAATAATAGGCTCGAACTCGATAATTCCTTATCAAACAACATCCCTAAACCCAGCAGCCGATATTGCCAATAAAAAGTCGTTCTCGCAATTGTTTGATATGAATTCCAACCATAACCAAGCATGCATCACTATAGCTCTTGTCTCAAAGTAGGTGTACTCTCACGACCTGTCCCATCACACCCTGACTTATTTGGAGTTGTTTGGTGTTTTCCTGTGTGTAGTGTTTTACTTCTTGTCTTGAAGTGAATTATATTTATATAGCACTTTTTTTCTCTCTCTAGTGACTCAAAGCGGTATAGCTCGGTTGGTAAGAGTGGCCGTGCCAGCAACTTGAGGGTTCCAGGTTCGATCCCAGCTTCTGCCATCCTAGTCACTACCGTTGTGTCCTTGGGCAAGACACTTTACCCACCTGCTCCCAGTGCCACCCACACTGCTTTAAATGTCACTTAGATATTGTGTTTCACTATGTAAAACACTTTGTGTCACTAGAGAAAAAGCGCTATATAAATATAATTCACGTTTTACGCTCCTATTTTGGTGTTGATTGTCATGTCATTTGTGGACGCCGTCTGCTCCACACGCTGTAAGTCTTTGCTGTCGTCCAGCATTCTGTTTTTGTTTACTTTGCAGCCAGTTCAGTTTTGCCTTTTGTTTATTTTTGGTTTAAGCATTAGACACCTTTTTACCTGCAAACCATTGTCGTCGTTCCCGACATCTACAAAGCAATTAGCTACCTGCTGCCACCTACTGGTATGGAAGAGTATTACACGGTTACTCTGCCGAGCTCAAGACAGTACAGACACTCAACAACGGCACATTTAGGGATTATAATTACTGGTTCGCAAAAAATATTTTTAACCCAATTAGGTGAAATTACATAATCTCCCACGGCACACCAGACAATATCTCACGGTACACTAGTGTGCCGCGGCACAGTGGTTGAAAAACACTGATACCGTATTTCCTTGAATTGGCGCCGGGAATATGGTATTCGCATGCCTCGAATTACAGCCGGGTCAAACTCGTTTCGCAAAATAATTAGCGCATGCTTGGCACTTCCGCCGGGTCAAATATGAGTCATTAAATGACTCCCGCCTCCTGGTGGTAGAGGGCGCTAGTGATCCTTCTTGCGACTGCTGGTACTGCAGAAGAGTGCTGCAGAAGAAGACAACCGGCAGCAAGAGTGCACAGCCATTGTTTGCTTGGACTTTTACCATGGAGGATTACATATCTAAAATAAAACAGTTTTCTAAACTGGACTTTCAATCGAAGCAGGAGGTAATACTTAAAAGGAAGATCTCCATCAAGACAGAGAGACTTTTAAAACTGAAGAAAGATAAGGAAGACTTCTATATCGATGCTTTTCTTCAAAAGGAGCTGGCATGGACTCATTTATACCTAAAGGTAAGACAATAATAATGTTTTTTTGTATTAAATGTGCTTTTCATGATAAGTGAGAAGAGGTTTTAAAATAATTAGCGCATGCTTGGCCATCCCGCAGGCTTCTGGTAAGCGCCGGAGTGACAGGAGGTTTTAAATTAATTAGCGCCCCTGCGGCTATTCAAGGAAATACGGTATATGGAATATACTCGATATATCGTGGGTTTGTCTCTGTGCGATATAGAAAATGACTACATGGTGATATTGGAGTATACGTTCTCACGCAGTTGCTTTTAGCTGCGGGCATTAAACTACAGCAGGGGTGTCCAAAGAGCGGCCCGGGGGCCATTTGCGGCCCGCAGCTAATTGTTTACCGGCCCGCCACACATTCTGGAAATACTATTGTAAAAAAAAAAAAGAACATTAAAAAAAGTGGAATGAGGTGAAATTTAACGAGAAAAAGTTGCAACGTTGACACAAAAGCTGCCATGCAGGCTGTTTTTTTTTTCTTTTGTCTTTCTTCATTTTTCTGTTTTTGCCATTGCTCAAAAAAAAAAAATAATGACAAAAAATCCATGTTATAATGAATTATTTTCAGGGCTCCAATTACTTCAAATATTTCACTTTAAAATGTGAATGTTGTCTGTCTATCTGTGTTGGCCCTGCGATGAGGTGGCGACTTGTCCAGGGTGTACCCCGCCTTCCGCCCGATTGTAGTTGAGATAGGCTCCAGCGCCCCCCGCGACCCCGAAGGGAATAAGCGGTAGAAAATGGATGGATGGATGGATGTTTTATGTGGTAAATATTGCATATATTGTGTAGTAGCCATATAAAAACATCAAAGTTTTCTTTGACAAAAGCGCATAAAACAAACAAAATAATAGTTCCAGCATAAAATGGACAGAAATATCTGATGTTGATCTCGTAACTTAAGTGTTGAAAGTAAAAGAAAAACCTAATAAAAATGTATCACTTTATGAGTGGGGCACTTTTGGATCCCAGATATATTTAGTGGTTTTTTATTTATCTTTTCACTGTGATTACTCAAAAATATGAAATAATTAAAATCAATGGTGTTCTGCATTATTGATCCTCTAGGGCTCTAATTACTAAATACTGCATATTTCAGTTTTACTATAAAAGAACTTTGTTGTTTTTGACAGAAAAGCCATAAAACATTTTTTTTTAATTTGTATTGCTTAGAGATTTACTGTAAGCGTTAAATAATTAAAAAAATAATAATAATCTGACTTATTTTTAAAATTTTAATGACTGAGACCCTTTATGGTCCCCGGGACCCCTAAAGCTAAAATAAATAAAAAATGCATATATTTTGTTATGGTTTGAAAATGAAAAATATCAAAATGGCCCCCACATGCTTTAATTTTTCCGTGTGCGGCCCTCAGGGGAAAAAGTTTGGACACCCCTGCACTACAGGCTCTTCTCACTCTTTCTTGTCTCTCCTTCTCACAGAGACGTAAAACAAGCGCACCTTCTTACATACGTCACATACGTATACGCTCTTGCCGAGCAGAGAGGTAGCGGCATGGGTAACGTTAGCTGTGGTGCGAGTGGTAATACGAGAGAGAGAAGGTGCCAATCTTGTAAAAAATGAAGGAAGAATTACTTCCCAAGAAAAACAGCAGGGGGTCCATCGTCTGGCAGTGGTTTGGCTTCAAGCGGGAAGATGTCGAACAGACATGTAATATGTCAAGTATGCGGCAAAAGCAATGCTACAAAAAGTAGCATTACTGCTAATTTGTAGCATCATTTGAAAAGTCACCCGCTAGAGAATGAAGAGTGCTTGAAACTCCGCATGTCAACATCTCCATTCGGTGCCACACCCACAAAATGCCCAAGCAACCATTTCCACATCAACACCGTATGAAACAACTAGTCAACAACAGAAGGAGATAACGTCCGCAGGAACCTATCACATAGTGAAGGACATACTCTATTTGATTTCCTATTATGCAGCTCATTTTTATTTGACACTTATTGAAATATCTTGTGTGACATCATGCACAAAAGTGCACTTTATTTGTTTTTAACTATTGTAGTGGCGTTCTGTACAAAAAGTGCACTTTAATTTAGTGTTGTTTTGATATGTCATCTTAGTGACATCATGCACAAAAGTGCACTTTATTTGTTTTAAACTATTGTAGTGGCGTTCTGTACAAAACGTGCACTTTAATTTAGTGTTGTTTTGATATGTCATCTTAGTGACATCATGCACAAAAGTGCACTTTATTTGTTTTTAACTATTGTAGTGGCGTTCTGTACATAAAGTGCACTTTAATATAGTGTTGTTTTGATATGTCATCTTAGTGACATCATGCACAAAAGTGCACTTTATTTGTTTTAAACTATTGTAGTGGCGTTCTGTACAAAACGTGCACTTTAATTTAGTGTTGTTTTGATATGTCATCTTAGTGACATCATGCACAAAAGTGCACTTTATTTGTTTTTAACTATTGTAGTGGCGTTCTGTACATAAAGTGCACTTTAATATAGTGTTGTTTTGATATGTCATCTTAGTGACATCATGCACAAAAGTGCACTTTATTTGTTTTAAACTATTGTAGTGGCGTTCTGTACATAAAGTGCACTTTAATATAGTGTTGTTTTGATATGTCATCTTAGTGACATCATGCACAAAAGTGCACTAATAGCTCGTTTTAAAATGTCTCTGACAATCTTGCACTTTCTGTTTTGGAAATGACATGAATGTTTGTGCCACTGCTTAATAACTGTTTAATAAATACACTTTTAGTTGTGATTTCCCTCTCTGCATGAAAGTTTAAAAGTAGCATATATTAATGCAGTCTGAAGAAGAATGTTTTAATGTAGACACATAGAATCATCATACTGCTGTGATTATATGCATCAAGTGTTCATTCAATATCCACATATATATGGTGTATCGTGACATGGACTAAACATATCCACATATATATGGTGTATCGTGACGTGGACTAAACATATCCACATATATATGGTGTATCGTGACATGGACTAAACATATCCACATATATATGGTGTATCGTGACATGGACTAAACATATCCACATATATATGGTGTATCGTGACATGGACTAAAAATATCCACATATTAAAAAAAGGCCATATCGCCTTTTGTTCTGTGTAATTGGAAATTGCTTTTGCCTTTTTGTCATTCAGTTTTCCGCAAATTCAACAATTTCATGTCATAATTGTAATTTAATAATTTGTTTGTAATCTGTTTGACATATAAAAGTGCACTTCCACTGTAACAAGGAGGAGAGTGTAAGTGGTGAGGATCATTTGAGGTATACGACTAATAAAGCCATGAGAAGCTATAAGCTATAATAACAATATTGACATTTATTGCTCATTCGGCATGAGGTCTCTAATTGCTTTTGCTTGCATCCTTCGACGGCATTAATGTGCTTTCCTGCTAGTTTGTCGATAGCACAATGAAGAACAAACTCCTCCACAACACAATTAAGTCTGTCTCGTCCAACGCACCTCCCTCCACTTCCAGCAGCGCCTTGCTCAGCACGCTCCCCGCCACGCTGATGGCCTGGCAGATGTAGAACCCCGAGTCCTCCGGGTGGATGTCGGTAATGGTCAGCTCGCCGCTCATGGACACCGAGTAACGACCCGACTGTGACGGCGGTTGTCCGGGGAACAGCAGCATCTGAGGAGCAGACAAACACCGAGATGACTGACCGGGTAGCCACTGAGACACCAGTTGGGCAGTTGTGAACATGACTTGAATGAAATCATTTGGAGTGCATGAGAAAATGGAAAGGAAAACGCCATCTCCTTGACCACATGTATTAACGAGGGACATTTTCCGGAAACTAGCCTGCCAGAGCGCTGCACCATTACCTCCACATTACTGTGCTGCTCCAACAATACAGAATTTTTTTAAGTTTTATTTTTTGGGACAAAAAACAAAGTTATCTTGCCAGGGAAAACAGGAGAGTTGACAAGTGTGATTAACAAATACCGTATTTTTTGGATTATACGGCGCACTTAAAAATCCTTTCATTTTCTCAAAACTCGACAGTGCGCCTACGGAAAAATGTCGGTTGTGCTTACCGACCTCAAAGCTATTTTATTTGGTACATAGTGAATGATAAGTGTGACCAGTCAAACATAAGAGATAGGTGTGGACTGCAATATGACTCAAGTAAACACCAACATTTTATATTGCAAATTATTTTATTTGACGGTTGAGTCAAGAAACATATTTTATTATTAACTTGTTTTATTTGAGCGCAACATACCGCAGTTTTTGGACAATAAGGCGCACTTAAGGTCCTTTTATCTTCTCAAAACTCGACAGTGCGCCTACGGAAAAACATTTCCACCACCAAACACCAACATTTTATATTGCAAATTATCTAATTATTTATTATACGTAAACATTGATTGATCGATGGATTGATATGAAATAATCTCTATTTTGCTCTCTGAATTAGAGGAAAACTTGACCAATCTATAATCCTATTCAAGTGAATAATGACAGGATATATACTCATTTAATTTTATATTCTGGCCACTTTTTATTACATTTGTTGGCCTTATTTTGTATTAAACATTTTTTTAATAATAATTTTTTAAAAATTCTAAAAAAAAACCAAGTTATTTGTGGGGGTCACTGATACGTTCTGGAAATGTTAATCCCATCTTTAAAAAGTCCAAAAACTAAATAAGGTTTTTACATGTGTTTTAAAAAGATTGTTTCAATAATTTGTGTTAATACGTGCATGTTTAACACAAAGATTCCTTTCTTTCATGAAGACAAGAATATAAGTTGGTGTGTTACCTGATTGTGATGACTTGCATTGATTGGAATCAGCTGATAACGTCCACATTTTCAAATGGAGGAGAAAAAAAGTCCTCCTTTCTGTCAAACACCACATGAAAGTGCTTGCTTTTTGCCATCTTATTAGTCCAACTTCCATACTCCTTTTTATGCACTTTACAGGCAATACATTGGCGGTAAACTCCGTAGCTTGCTATCTTACTGAGACTCTTATTTTGTTGGAGCAGGCAGGATGAAGCAGCGCTTTTATTGTGAAGACAGGAACTGTGCCGTCGGTCTTTAGAGTTTTTGAGTGTTAAAAAAAAAAAAAGTGTTTCTCGCCCTCCTCTCGGTCATTTCTTTTCTTAATATTGATCTGGCAACAGCCGGCGTCATCTCACAAGATCCTCGGTGTTTCATTCCAGTCCGTTATGCTCCCCAACTATAAAGAGTGGACGGTTAGAGCAGTATAGTTGCTCACTTCAACTTTATTAACAACTAGCTCGCTAACTTCCTGTACAAGTGTCTCCTTCTAAACGTTCCCCCCTGCAACATGTATTAATGTGCTGGAGTATGTCAAGCAAGTGACGGAAGTGACGTCATAGTGAAGCTTGATGATCGATCATTTTTAGGTCTATTTTTATTTAAACAGTCAATAAGATACACTGACTTTTTATTAGGGGAACAGCATTTTAGTCATTGCCAAGGCGACTTATTTATTACTTTAGTAATATGTAATTTATGTGGACCAGCCAGAACACATAATACTGTTCAGAAATATGTGCACTGGTTGTATAACCCCCGCCCCTACAAAAAAATAAAAAAATAAAAAAATAAATAAAACACACTGCTTCCGAACTGCCACTTTAAGATGCACATTCATAACATACATATTTGGACATTTAGGATTTTTTTGTATGGATTTTTTGGACAGTGTATTGGTGATTTATTGTTTATAATGTGTCATACTAGTGTTGTCCCGATACCAATATTTGGGTACCGGTACTTTTCGGTACCTTTCGCTACCTTTCTAAATAAAGGAGACCACAAAAAATTGCATTATTGGCTTTATTATTATTTTTTAATATTACTGTACATTAAATATGTGTTTCTTATTGCAAGTTTGTCCTTAAATAAAATAGTCAACATACTAGACAACTTGTCTATTAGTAGTAAGTAAACAAACAAAGACTCCTAATTAGTCTGCTGACATATGCAGTAACATATTGTGTCATTTATACACCTATTTTTTTGTCAAAATTATTAAGGACAAACTGTAAAAAAAATATTATTAATCCACTTGTTCATTTACTGTTAATATCTGCTTACTCTCTGTTTTAACATGTTCTATCTACACTTCTGTTAAAATGTAATAATCACTTATTCTTCTCTTCTTTGATACTTTACATTAGTTTTGGATGATACCACACATTTAGGTATCGATCCGATACCAAGTAGATACAGGATCATACATTGGTCATAGTCCTCATGTGTCCCGGGACGTATTTACTGACTTTATAAACATAATATACATTTAAAAAAAAAGGAAAGAAGATTGTGCGATGCTAAAAAATAGATGTAATCATAGTAGTAGTGACTAGATACGTGCCTGTACTTGGTATCATTACAGTGGATGTCAGGTGTAGATCCATCCATGGCGTTTGTTTACATTGTGACGCCGTGTAGTGAAGCATGTTTAGCTATTCCTCGTCCTGCAGTGATAATAATACTCGTAAGAAACTTACTTCATTTGTCGCCATGGAGACCAGGATTAGTGATTTAGAAGTAGCTACAACACTGCAGACTGCGGATGCACGCTAGCCGCTAGCTAGCTAGCCATGTCTTAAAGCAGCTCTTCCTGAGGGTGTTTCAGTGTTATAACTTCACCTTTTATCTTTACTTTTTAAGCCAAAATGCATCCATTCTCCCTTTTCTGTCTACACACTCTGTCTGCTTGTAAGTACTCTGTGTGTGTGCGCTGCCGAACATGCTCGTAAAACCAGCAATGACACGATGTGACGACGACAGGGGGGCAATAGGGGCCAGTACTTTTTAGAGGTGGTATAGTACCGAATATGATTAATTCGTATCACAGTACTATACTAGTACCGGTATACCGTACAACCCTATGTCACACCAAATCCGGCATGTTGTGAACAGCTCTTTTGTGGTTATCCAGATGATGCTGGCTGACAGATGTTTCGTAGCATTTCCATTGGACTGGGAGGGAAGTTACTGTAGATCAGGGGTCACCAACGCGGTGCCCGCGGGCACCAGGTAGCCCGTAAGGACCAGATGAGTAGCCCGCTGGCCTGTTCTAAAAATATCTCAAATAGCAGCACTTACCAGTGAGCTGCCTCTATTTTTTAAACTTTATTTATTTACTAGCAAGCTGGTCTCGCTTTGCCCGACATTTTTAATTCTAATTAGAATTAAAAATAGAATCAAATTCTATTTGAGTTTTGTCTCTCTTAAGAGAGACAAAACTCAAATAGAATTTGAAAATCCAAAAAAATATTTTAAAGACTTGGTCTTCACTTGTTTAAATAAATTCATTAATTTTTTTACTTTGCTTCTTATAACTTTCAGAAAGACAATTTTAGAGAAAAAATACAACCTTAAAAATGATTTTAGGATTTTTAAACACATATACCTTTTTACCTTTTAAATTCCTTCCTCTTCTTTCCTGACAATTTAAATCAATGTTCAAGTAAATGTATTGTTTTTTATTGTAAAGAATAATAAATACATTTTAATTTAATTTTTCATTTTAGCTTCTGTTTTTTCGACGGAGAATATTTGTGAAATATTTCTTCAAACTCATTATGATTAAAATTTTAAAAAATTATTCTGGAAAATCTAGAAAATCTGTAGAATCAAATTTAAATCGTATTTCAAAGTCTTTTGAATTTATTTTAAAATTTTTGTTCTGGAAAATCTAGAAGAAATAATGATTTGTCTCTGTTAAAAATATAGCTTGGTCCAATTTGTTATATATTCTAACAAAGTGTAGATTGGATTTTAACCTATTTAATCAAAATTCTAAAATTATCTTAACCAGGAAAAATGACTAACGATGTTCCATAAATTCTTTTTTTTAAGTTTTTCTCTTTTTTTCGGTTGAATTTTGAATTTTAAAGAGTCGAAATTGAAGATAAACTATGTTTCAAAATTTAATTGTCATTTTTTTTCGTGTTTTCTCCTCTTTTAAACCGTTCAATTAAGTGTAAATATCATTAATTATTAATAATAACATAGAGTTAAAGGTAAATTGAGCAAATTGGCTATTTCTGGCAATTTATTTAAATGTGTATCAAACTGGTAGCCCTTCACATTAATCACTACCCAAAAAGTAGCTCTTGGTTTCAAAAAGGTTGGTGACCCCTGATGTAGATGGTGAAGAAGGAGGATGCAGGGGGAGGGCCATGCACATCCATCCATTTCATTCACGTAAGAGGCTTAGACTCCAGTGGAAGGACCAGGTTATAAGGCTACAGATAATCCCCCAAACACCAAAATAAATAAATAAATAAATCACTGTGTATTTGCTTGCATTCCAAACTCCCAGTCGAGGCGCAACCGTTTATTTACAGCTGCAACATGGAAGGAGGGCAGCGTAACGCCCGAAGAAGTAGTTCACACACCTGGTGTACTTCCTTCCTCATCCTCCCCCTAACCTCTCCTCCCATCATCCGCTCATCACTATTCCGTTTTATGTTGACGCTGTGCAATGCAAACGTCAACTGCCTGCCTGCCTGCCTTAGTCCCTCCAAAAACCTGCGTCTCCGAGACAAAAAAAAGAACGTGTCGTATAGTTTTTTTCGGCCCCTGAACTGTCACCGTTTCCTCACCTGACTGCCCTCCTTCTGCCAGAAGATGGCAGGCGGGGGGTTCCCCGTGGTGCCGCACTGGAAGGTGACGCTCCTCCCCTGGGAGGCGACCTGGTCCCGGGGCTTGCCGGCGATCTGAGGCGGCACTGCAGGAGGAGAGCAGACGTGAAGTTCAGCTTGGAAAGGACGTTCTCTCCTCAGCCTTTTTACCGTTCCTGCTAAAACATGGAGGTTTTACAACTCGTAAATAATTGATACGCCATTACACTACACGGCGAGCTGGAGTCTGACTTGCTCGGGCCTTGGAACTTGTACAAGTGTGGTGTTTGGGTCTGTGGGACCCCGTTTTCATTTTTTATTGAAAGGAAAATTATACAATTAATTAATTTTTCAAACTGAGACTCACTGACTTTGGCTCATTTTCTGTGAAGAACATATATCAGAATACATATTTAATGACCACACCCCCCCTACACATTTATATTACATATAAGATGTCCGGGTCCACTGGACCCCGGGCTAATAGAAGTGTGGAAATTGATGTTCTGTGTACCACACACACACACACATATATACAAACCCCGTTTCCATATGAGTTGGGAAATTGTGTTGGATGTAAATATAAACGGAATACAATGATTTACAAATCATTTTCAAGCCATATTCAGTTGAATGCACTACAAAGACAACATATTTGATGTTCAAACTCATCAACTTTTTTTTTTTTTTTGCAAATAATAATTAACTTACAATTTCATGGCTGCAACACGTGCCAAAGTAGTTGGGAAAGGGCATGTTCACCACTGTGTTACATGGCCTTTCCTTTTAACAACACTCAGTAAAGGTTTGGGAACTGAGGAGACACATTTTTGAAGCTTCTCAGGTGGAATTCTTTCCCATTCTTGCTTGATGTACAGCTTAAGTTGTTCAACAGTCCGGGGGTCTCCCTTCTGCTATTTTAGGTGCCACACATTTTCAATGGGAGACAGGTCTGGACTACAGGCAGGCCAGTCTAGTACCCGCACTCTTTTACTATGAAGCCACGTTGATGTAACACGTGGCTTGGCATTGTCTTGCTGAAATAAGCAGGGGCGTCCATGGTAACATTGCTTAGATGGCAACATATGTTGCTCCAAAACCTGTATGTACCTTTCAGCATTAATGGCGCCTTCACAGATGTGTAAGTTACCCATGTCTTGGGCACTAATACACCCCCATACCATCACACATGCTGGCTTTTACACTTTGCGCCTATAACAATCCGGATGGTTCTTTTCCTCTTTGGTCCGGAGGACACGACGTCCGCAGTTTCCAAAAACAATTTGAAATGTGGACTCGTCAGACCACAGAACACTTTTCCACTTTGTATCAGTCCATCTTAGATGAGCTCAGGCCCAGCGAAGCCGACGGCGTTTCTGGGTGTTGTTGATAAACGGTTTTCGCCTTGCATAAGAGAGTTTTAACTTGCACTTACAGATGTAGCGACCAACTGTAGGTACTGACAGTGGGTTTCTGACGTTTTCCTGAGCCCATGTGGTGATATCCTTTACACACTGATGTGGCTTGTTGATGCAGTACAGCCTGAGGGATGGAAGGTCACGGGCTTAGCTGCTTACGTGCAGTGATTTCTCCAGATTCTCTGAACCCTTTGATGATATTACGGAGCGTAGATGGTGAAATCCCTAAATTCCTTGCAATAGCTGCTTGAGAAAGGTTTTTCTTAAACTGTTCAACAATTTGCTCACGCATTTGTTGACAAAGTGGTGACCCTCGCCCCATCCTTGTTTGTGAATGACTGAGCATTTCATGGAATCTACTTTTATACCCAATCATGGCACCCACCTGTTCCCAATTAGCCTGCTCACCTGTGGGATGTTCCAAATAAGTGTTTGATGAGCATTCCTCAACTTTATCAGTATTTATTGCCACCTTTCCCAACTTCTTTGTCACGTGTTGCTGCCATCAAATTCTAAAGTTAATGATTATTTGCAAAAACATTTTTTTTATCAGTTTGAACATCAAATATGTTGTCTTTGTAGCATATTCAACTGAATATGGGTTGAAAAGGATTTGCAAATCATTGTATTCCGTTTATATTTACATCTAACACCATTTCCCAACTCATATGGAAACGGGGTTTGTAAGCAAACTAACTGGTGAGACTCAGAAAAGGGGTAGGAATAAAAATGTCCTTTCCTTTTTCTTACTCTTTGTCGGACATGTTGAACTGTGCGAGTGTAAACACACACGTGTAAAATGTAACACGTGTTTGGGGGGAAAAAATTAGTGTCTTAAAGCTAAAAGAAAAGCAGAAGACAGCTTCCGCTACTGTGGTGCATCATGGGATTTTTTAGCACCAGTAGTGAAAAAGACAGCAACAAGTAGATAGTTAAATAATGACAATAACAATGTAACTTAAAAAAGCAGCACTATCAAAGGTGCACTATTATTAAATCCTAGTAAGAATTTATATAAATGTGTGCCTATTTATTTTGTACTTATTTTTTTGTGTTGTTTATTTGGAGAAAAGTCTGCCCGGCTCGGCCGCGTTAGTCACATCATGGGACCTCACGTTGATTCCCGATGACCGCCGGTCGTGCGGTTGGCTCACACTTGTGCCTCGGAATGTGCAGCCTGCAGAGTGCACACAGTATGCACGCCAACACAACACACAGGGGCCGCTGAGTCATACGTGCCACGTTGTCGCAAAGGGTCCAGATGACGTTTCGCGCTTTTATAAGCAATTAAAAATGTGTTTTTTTGTTTTTTTCTGGAACAGCTGTGCAGTCAAAGTACATAATATGAAGCTTTGCATCAGCATATGTTCCCACTGTTGGTTGATAATTGCCTTATTTATAGCTTTATTGCGCATGGGTGGCTCCTCGCATGCAGTTCATGTTGAAAGAATTGGACCATCATTTCTAATGGATCCGCTTTACATTTTGAGAGTTTATATCGCAAAAAGCTGTTTTATTGTTTTCCAGCGTCCAAGGAGCTTAAGGTCAAAGGTAAAATCCACCCGTGTCCTTGTTATAGTCCTGCAAGTCATTATTTCCAGATGATCTGAAGGCTTAAAGGAGTTTTAACGTACACTATATTGCCAAAAGTATTTGGCCACCTGCCTTGACTCACATAAGAACTTGAAGTGTCATCCCATTCCTAACCCATAGGGTTCAATATGACCTTTTTGCAGATATTACAGCTTCAACTCTTCTGGGAAGGCTGTCCACAAGGTTGCGGAGTGTGTTTTGTCGGAATTTTTCCACCATTCTTCCAAAAGCGCATTGGTGAGGTCGAACAAGATGTTCTATCGGGTTCAGGTCAGGACTCTGTGCAGGCCAGTCAAGTTCATCCACACCAGACTCTGTAAATCTTTATTTCCAGATGATCTTCTTAAGGCTTAAAGGAGTTTTAACGTACACTATATTGCCAAAAGTATTTGGCCACCAGCCTTGACTCACATATGAACTTGGAAGTGCCATCCCAGTCCTAACCCATAGGGTTCAATATGACCTTTTTGCAGATATTACAGCTTCAACTCTTCTGGGAAGGCTGTCCACAAGGTTGCGGAGTGTGTTTTGTAGGAATTTTCCACCATTCTTCCAAAAGCACATTAGTGAGGTCACACAAGGTGTTCTATCGGGTTCAGGTCAGGACTCTGTGCAGGCCAGTCAAGTTCATCCACACCAGACTCTGTAAATCTTTATTTCCAGATGATCTTCTTAAGGCTTAAAGGAGTTTTAACGTACATTATATTGCCAAAAGTATTTGGCCACCAGCCTTGACTCACATATGAACTTGAAGTGTCATCCCATTCCTAACCCATAGGGTTAAATATGACCTTTTTGCAGCTATTAAAGCTTCAACTCTTCTGGGAAGGCTGTCCACAAGTGTGTTTATAGGAATTTTCCACCATTCTTCCAAAAGCGCATTGGTGAGGTCGCACAAGGTGTTCTATCGGGTTCAGGTCAGGACTCTGTGCAGGCCAGTCAAGTTCTTCCACACCAGACTCTGTCATGTCTTTATGGACCTTGCTTTGTGCACTGGTGCACAGTCATGTTGGAAGAGGAAGGGGCCCGCTCCAAACTGTTCCCACAAGGTTGGGAGCATGGAATTGTCCAAAATGTTTTGGTATCCTGGAGCATTCAAAGTTCATTTCACTTGGAACTAAGGAACCAAGCCCAACTTCTGAAAAACCAAACCCACACCATAATCCCTCCTCCACCAAATTTCACACTCGGCACGATGCAGTCGGAAATGTAGCGTTCTCCTGGCAACCTCCAAACCCAGACTGGTCCATCAGATTGCCAGATGTAAAAGTGTGATTCATCAGTCCAGAGAAGGAGTCTCCACTGCTCTAGAGTCCAGTGGCGACGTGCTTTACACCACTGCATCCCACCCTTTGCATTGGACTTGGTGATGTACGGCTTAGATGCAGCTGCCCGGCCATGGAAACCCTTTCCACGAAGCTCTCTGCGTATTGTACGTGGGCTAATTGGAAGGTCACATGAAGTTTGGAGCTCTGTAGCAACTGACTGTGCAGAAAGTCTTTGCACTATGCGCTTCAGTCAGTTCACGTGGCCTACCACTTGGTGGCTGAGTTGCTGTTGTTCCCAAACTCTTCACTTTTCTTATAGTAAAGTTGACTTTGGAATATTTAGGAGCGAGGAAATTTCACGACTGGATTTGTTGCACAGGTGGCATCCTATGACAGTTCCACGCTGGTAATCACAAATGTTTGTAGAAACAGTCTCCATGCCTAAGTGCTTAATTTGATACACCGGGCCAAGTGATTAGGACACCCGATTCTCATCATTTGGATGGGTGGCCAAATACTTCTGGCAATATAGTGTATATTGCTGCAATCTATTATTTACATTATTTATTCAAATCCATTTTAGTATGTGCTATTATTACAATATTGCCTCTTGAAAATCGCAGATTATCTGGGATTGTATTTTTTTAATGTGCCTGTATTATTTATATTTGATACAGAGTAATAATGCCATTACAAAATGTATGTGCATTAACAATCGTGTCTCAGAAACTTTAATAGTAATTTCTGGGGAGTGATTAACTTAGTGTGTCTGTTTTATTTGTAGCTCAATTATATATTTTGTGGGGGCTGTCAAAAATAAGTTAACTTTTGTGATTAATCCCCACACACATTTATCATGTACGGTATACGTGCAGATTAATCACGCAATTTATTTTGACCGTGCATTCTCTTTTACCCTAACCATGGGGGGTTTTCTGAAAGTTAGCTTCCATATGGTCAGTGATCAGGTCGACGTGTGCGCGAGTTCAAAACACTGTCACGCTTGAGTCGCATTTTTACTATGCATGCAGGAACTCTGCAGGCAAGGTGCAGGTAAGGAAATGATTTAGAAAAGTTAAAAGTTAAAGTTAAAGGCCTACTGAAAGCCACTACTAGCGACCACGCAGTCTGATAGTTTATATATCAATGATTCCTAGTTTGTGAACCCCGTTCTCAAACAATGGCAATAAAACTATTCTGATTCTGATATGTGAGTAAAGGCAGGTGGCCAAATACTTTTGGCAATATAGTGTATATATATAATATAATTCACTTCACTAAAAGAAGACCAAAAGAAACAAGAGACGACAACAAATGTATCAAAATGGGAGTGAAACTTTACACAGCAGGCCAGCTGGAATGATGGCCGGGTTGGAAATGAGACAAGAAGATGGAGATGGAAAATTAATGAGACGGATGAAACACTGAGTGACGTCACACACCCACCGAGGGGCACCAAGGCCACGCAAACAAGAAAAAGTGAGTGAACGGCAATTTTGCTCAGACTGAAATTCCCGTCCACTGATAAAAACATTAGTGGACCAATTTGTCCCGGACTGTTTGAAGCAGGACGGAAGGGTGTGTGTGTGTGTGTGTGTGTGTGTGTGTGTGTGTGTGTGTGTGTGTGTGTGTGTGTGCTGGAAGGAGAGGAAGGGAGATGAAGGGAGTCATGTCTTATTAATAGAGGCACTGCTCGCTGGCAGGGAGTAAAAGTACACATTTAGCCAACATCTGTCAAAGATGGTAATCCACGCAGTTGAACATAATCCTGGCAGATGCAGTGGTCACCAGCTCTGCCCAAAACATGCACCCAACAGGAAATGGCGGGATGTTGTTTTTTTTTTACCCTCCACCCCCACTTGTGGTTGCCATGTTATGATTGAACTGCTCACAAGAATATCTCGTGACGGCCTTTCCTTACCGTGCACCTGCAGCATGGCCGAGGCCTCGGTCTTGCCCACGCTGTTCTCAGACGTGCAGGTGTACGCCCCCTCGTCTTGCTCCTTCACGCCGAATAAGCGAAGGCTGTTGCCGTTGCGAATCTCAAACCTGGCAGAGCCAGAGACAAAGAAGGGAAAAACATGTGAGATGTCAATCAATCAATCAATCAATCAAAGTTGACTTATATAGCCCTAAATCACGAGTGTCTCAAAGGGCTGCACAAGCCACAACGACATCCTCGGCTCAGATCTCACATCAGGGCAAGGAAAAACTCAATCCAATGGGATGACAATGAGAAACCTTGGAGGGGACCACAGATGTGGGGACCCCCCCTGGACGACTGGTGCAATGGACGTCGAGTGGATCTAGCATAATTTTGTGAGAGTCCAGTCCATAGTGGATCTAACATAATAGTGAGAGTCCAGTCCATAGTGGATCTAACATAATAGTGTGAGAGTCCAGTCCATAGTGGATCTAACATAATAGTGAGAGTCCAGTCCATAGTGGATCTAACATAATAGTGTGAGAGTCCAGTCCATAGTGGATCTAACATAATAGTGTGAGAGTCCAGTCCATAGTGGATCTAACATAATAGTGTGAGAGTCCAGTCCATAGTGGATCTAACATAATAGTGTGAGAGTCCAGTCCATAGTGGATCTAACATAATAGTGTGAGAGTCCAGTCCATAGTGGATCTAACATAATAGTGAGAGTCCAGTCCATAGTGGATCTAACATAATAGTGTGAGAGTCCAGTCCATAGTGGATCTAACATAATAGTGTGAGAGTCCAGTCCATAGTGGATCTAACATAATAGTGTGAGAGTCCAGTCCATAGTGGATCTAACATAATAGTGTGAGTCCAGTCCATAGTGGATCTAACATAATAGTGTGAGAGTCCAGTCCATAGTGGATCTAACATAATAGTGTGAGAGTCCAGTCCATAGTGGATCTAACATAATAGTGTGAGAGTCCAGTCCATAGTGGATCTAGCATAATATTGTGACTACAAAGGTGGACTCGTGCAAATTTTCAGGACTTATGCAGATCCCAAATACACATCAGCAGGTACCAGCAGGTAAGAAAAGTTGCTTTTACATAATATTGTGAAACAAAACGCCAGATAATATGTCTTACCTTATACACACACCATAATAATACTTGTGGCCGTAATGAGCCGACAATACATCAAGCGGTGTGGCTTCAAAGTCGTACTAAAACAGCGCCATGTGTAATGTCCTTTATTTTCAATGGAACATTTAAAGCTTTGGTGTTGTTTACCGGCGTCATATTGCAGTCTACACGTCTCTCTTATGTGTGACTGCCATCTACTGGTCACACTGTCGAGTTTTGAGAAAATGAAAGGATTTTTAAGTGCGCCTTCTAGTCCGAAAAATACGTTATACACGTCCACTTTTAAATAACTATGTTTATTGTCGTGGTTTGCAGTAATGTAAAAAACTCAAAAAGCCCGAGAATTGGTATCTCATTGTCATGGTCTCACTTGACGGTTTGTACTTTGTGGGTTATTTTACTGCCTCGGTGAGCTGGGTTTAGACCAGGGCTGTCAAATGTTCAGGTTTAATGCGGCAGTCCGCAAGTTGAGTTTGTTAAGTATAACATGAGCTGCAATTCTTGAACGAAAGAAACTGCTGTTCTAAATGTGGCCACTGAGCGTCGCAATAGCAAATCAAGTGTAACCAGAGTTCCATGCACCATGATGCACACCCTGAAATCCATTGTAAAAATGTGTTTTTTCTTGATTTGTTGATTGTTCTATTTTATTTTATGCTTAAATCTACTAAAGGAAAGGAGCCAGTTTAGGTGGTTCGGGCATCTCGTGCGGATGCCTCCCTAGGGAGGTCCTTGTTGCAAGTCCCACTGGGAGGAGACCCCGCGGCAGGCCAAGGACCAGATGGGGGTTTACATCTCCTCTCTGGCCTGGGAACGCTTTGGGATTCGCCAGTAGGAAGTTGGTAATGTTGCTCTGGAGAGGGAAGTCTGGGGGTCTCTGCTGGAGCTGTTGTCCCCGTGACCCAGTTCTGGATAAGCGATTGAAGATGGATGGATGGATTAAATCTACCATTCTCACATTGGTTAAGTGTGTAGTTATGTTACCTTGATTTCGGATATGGTGTCATTTTTGATAACTTTGTTGCTTATACTATAATTGTAATATTGTAATTATGATAACTGAATGTGTTGTGGCAGTTGCGGATGTTTGGGGAAAACACTCTTTTTCAATGTTTTTAATGGTGAACTGCCAACATTGGAATGCGAAACAGGAAGTGGTTAAAGTTTTAATGGCTTTGTAAATATAATGAGAAAAAGTAAAAAAATAAAAAATAAAATAAAAAAATAAAAATGAGAAAAAGTCCAAGTTCATTGTGTTTTTGAAACGGCAACAATGTTTAACTTGAAGTGTTCTGCCAAAAAGGAGTATTTGTAATGTGTATGTTTTAAGAATGTGCTTGTTCTATTTTTGTGGGGCCAAAATAAAACAAGGAAAACAATCTCAAGTTGTCTTTATTTTTAAGTTATTATGCCATGATTTTACCCACTTGATAATAGATTTTAGAGTTAAAATGACTTTGACACCCCTGCATTAGAGCGTCGCGAGACAGGTTAGTTTTAAACCTACTGACGATGTGTTGCTGCAATTATAATCTTAAAAACAAAGAAAAATAATCCTGTATAAAATTGCTTTTGTGTCCAAATATTTTTTCTAGTTAATTTAAATAATGCAAGGGGGTAATAACATGTGATTATTCATGGTTGATTCAAATTAAAACATGTGATTATTCTAATAATAAAAAAAAAAAATTATAATGAAATATGGATAACGATATAAATGTCTTATTTTGGTTCAACTTCCTGTTGGACTTCTTCACTCACTGTTTAGTTTTGTGCCTGTTTTCTATTTCCAATAGTCACGCCATCAGCGGACAAGTTGGCTCTTACAGTATAGCTCAGGTTGTATTTTTGCTTCATGCCTGTGAGAATCCTGCACGTGACTGATACATTAGGGAGTGGGACTTTCCTGGACTAGCTGCAGTGTGCTCAAACATCTGTGACCAGATAATACTGTACCATCTCTTTCTTTTTTCCAACATATCAGGTGTTATCATTTCGGTTGTGCATTCTTTACCTGCTCTTCACTGGAGCTTTAAGTGAGTGATGAGGCAAAAACTAACTCAGACTAGGGTTGTCTCCATACCAATATTTTGGTACCGGTACCAAAATGTATTTCGATACTTTTCTAAATAAAGGGGACCACAAAAAATGGCATTATTGGCTTTATTTTAACAAAAAAATCTTAGGGTACATGAAACACATGTTTATTATTGTCATTTAGTCCTTAAATAAAATAGTGAACATACTAGACAACTTGTCTTTTAGTAGGAAGTAAACAAACAAAGACTCCTAATTAGTCTGCTGACATATGCAGTAACATATTGTGTCATTTATACACCTATTATTTTGTACACATTATGAGGGACAAACTGTAAAAAATGATTATTAATCTACTTATTAATTTACTGTTAATATCTGCTTACTTAACATGTTCTATCTACACTTCTGTTAAAATGTAATAATCACTTATTCTTCTCTTCTTTGATACTTTACGTTAGTTTTGGATGATACCACACATTTAGGTATCGATCCGATACCAAGTAATTACAGGATCATACATTGGTCATATTCAAAGTCCTCATGTGTCCAGGGACGTATTTACTGACTTTATAAACATAATATGAATTTTAAAAAAAGGAAAAAAGATTGTAATCATAGTAGTATCGACTCGATACGCTCCTGTACTTGGTATCATTACAGTGTCTGCTTATTTAACATGTTCTATCTACACTTCTGTTAAAATGTAACAATCACTTATTCTTCTCTTCTTTGATATTTTACAATAATTTGGGATGATACCACACATTTAGGTATCAATCCGATACCAAGTAGTTACAGGATCATACATTGGTCATATTCAAAGTCCTCATGTGTCCAGGGACGTATTTACTGACCTTATAAACATAATATACATTTTAAAAAAAGGAAAAAAGATTGTAATCATAGTAGTATCGACTAGATACGCTCCTGTACTTGGTATCATTACAGTGTCTGCTTATTTAACATGTTCTATCTACACTTCTGTTCAAATGTAATAATCACTTATTCTTCTCTTCTTCGATACTTTACGTTAGTTTTGGATGATACCACACATTTAGGTATCGATCCGATACCAAGTCGTTACATTGGTCATATTCAAAGTCCTCATGTGTCCAGGG